>NC_056734.1:550560660-550795660 GCF_019279795.1 Protopterus annectens | reverse complement strand
ACCTGCTCAAACACTTGTCATAACTCGCTCAATCATAACACTTCCTCACTAAAAAGTCAGGGCTCTAAATCACAGAAACTGTCCCAAAGCCTTATCCCTCTTCTTAGTATCATACAGGCTACTAAAAGTTGACCTCTGCCTCATGTATAGAGCCTCAGCAGACCCTATCATGTCAGGCCTATTACACATTCACAAGTCCAAGGATAGCATGTGCACATGCCCAAGGGATCTCAGTCTCTTGTACAACTTAAATATAACATGTTGGTTGGATGGATAGGTATGTAGAGTACCTCTTCTATGATATTGTCTTTCACTCCATATAAAGTTAATTACTTCTCTTACTATATTCAAGCATAATTTTGATGAATGAATGGGAAACTACAAATTCACCCTTGGTTTAGCACCCATGTCCCTCACGGATAAGAGCAACAAATAAATGTCCCAACATACCCTTGTTCTGCTCTCCACTAGGTTATTCATGCACAAGATATAAGGGTTAAAAACTACCCTTGGGAATGGAAGAGTAGGTGTCTTTAGATCTTCACAGATCCATAGCCTAGTAAGTACTCATGACCCTATGAACCTATAATATAGTTTATTAATTTAAGACTCATTAATTTGATTTGTACATATTGATCGATTCATATAAAGGCCTTGTTTTCCCAGCTTTGTTTTATCACTGTATAACTGACCCTCAAAGTTTTAAATAAATGTGATGCACTTAACTCTTCAAAGAAGATTGATTAGAATGATTTGTTAACTGTATTTATCTTCTCCAATAGAAATATATTCACACTATTGTCTGTCTTCACACTTTCCAACCTATGCATTGCAATTCTTAGTTGTTGGAGATGCCAGAAATCTTCCTAGTGTAAGTTAAAGTAATTTCATATGATAGCAGAAGACTTCAGTATGATGGGATCTTTGTGGAATTAATCAATAAGGACATGTTAGTAGAGGGGCTATATTAAAAACTCAAACGTTTACTTACCCGAACACCTAAATGCTGACACGTCTTCATCGAACTGCGAAAACATCGATCATCCTGAAGCGCGAAATTGGAAACGTCGAATCATCATGGTTGGCCCTTCTGCGGTATAGCTCAGTAAGGTAAGTGTGCGATAGTTACCAACGTTAGGGTGTGGGTTAAGGTAAGTGCATAGATGGTAATGTATGTTAGATTTAGTGTAGGGTTAGAAGTAGGGCCTTATTAAGTGTATGTGTGTGGATTATTTAGTTTGTTTGGGTATAGCTTTTTAAGGTAAGTGTGTGATAGTTCCGAACCTTAGGGTTAGGGTGCAGGTTAAGTTAAGTGCATACATGATGGTATATGCAAGATTTAGTGTAGGGTTAGAAGCAGGGTTTAGTTTAGGGTTAGAAGTATGGTTTTGGTTAGGGTATGTATGTAGTTTATTTAGTTTGTGTAGGTAGTATGTAGCGGGTGGTGGGATAGGACAACTGACATTTTGAGTTTTTGAATTTCACGGTTTAGGGCGTTCGGTATATTTGTGGTTCGCGGAATATGTTTAGGCGTTTAGGTGTTCGGTAAGTAAATGTTTGAGATTTTAATATAGACCCATTAGTATACTGTATATCCATAAAAGTCTGTATGATGTTTTTTCTTCAGTAAGTAATTGTCAGTTTCACTGCCTAGTGGGAATTTCATTTTAATTTTTTTTTTTATTATTTTTATTTTATTTTTTTTTATTTTGTTTAATGAATAGAATGTAGATTATATTGGCTAGAATCATTAACTGCTACACTAAGTGCAGCTATTGTGTATGACACATAGCTATTTGGTATTCATTAAACAGCTCTACATTTAGTGTAGAGCTGCAAAACAAAGGTAAACTGCAGAATATGCTAACAATAGCATGAGTAGCTGAATTACACTCTAATTAACCAATCTATTATGGAGGAGCTATTCAGGAAGCTATAAAGCAATTGTGTACAGTACTCAATGTAGCCATCTGACCTGAAATCCAAAACTGTTTGGATTACAGCTATAATTACACTTAGAAAAACGGATGTTAGAAGCTGCTGCTGGCATCAGAAACCTGTTGCTGCTGCTGCCAGACCTCAGCCAAGAAAAAGGAAGGTGTTTAGACCCCGTTTGATTTATCATGCACTTCATGACACAGAAATTGTAAAGTGATACCAGGTGGCTAGGGAAACACTAGAGGAAATATGTAACCTCTGTCAACCTCACTTGAAGCCCAAAAGAATTCATGGAGAACCCATGTCAGTGGAAGAAAGGTATGTGTAGCATTACAAATATTTGCTAAAGGTACATTTCAGAGATCCACAGGGGATATTTTAGTGGTGCCACAGGCCTCAGTTTTCAGAATATTACATCCGTTTCTAAATGCAATGCTAAAACATGTAAGGGAACATATCTGTTTCTCACAAGCCCCACTGGAGAGAGCAAGAACCATGCAGGAATTTTATGCAATAGCACACTTCCCTGAAGTTTTGGTGGCCATAGACTGCACACACATAGAAAAAAAAAGCTAGATATGGTGAACAAGAAAGGAAGTACATCAACAGAAAAGGATACCAGTTTATAAACTGTCAGGTTGACTGTAATGCCCAAGGGATTATCTACAATGTCTGTGCAGGTAACCCAGGCACTTTTCATGGCTCACACACAGGGTACACCTGTGAGCTGTACACAAGGTTTGCTAGGACTGACATTCTACAAGGACATCTAGAGGGGAGGTGCAGGTCATGCCCTGGAACCGTGGTTCATGACACCCATGAAAAAGCACACAACCTCACCGAGTAAAGATACAATCATATCCGCATTCAAACTAGGAATATCATAAACATATGTTTGACTTTCTCAAGTCAAGATTCCAGTGTCTAGACACCTCAGGAGGTGCCCTGCAGTATGCCCCAGCACCTTTCTGAAATACTTACAGGCTATTTCATGTTGCACAATATCATTCTCAAGAGACAGCTTCAACAAGAAAAACTAGAGGCAAGACTACAGTTCCCAGTACCACAAGTATGGGTCAGCAGCTCCAGCATGTACAGATGGGGAGTCTGAAAGAGAATCACCAGTTCCAGGTGCAGCTGGTAGATGTAGGTGTGCACAATATGCCATAGCTCTGGCTAAGAGGTAAAGGATAACACACACATTGAATATCTAAAGGAAAGAATAACAGCCTTAGCACAAACAAATACTAAAAATGATGCCTGACAAAATGCACAACCTTTACTTAGTTATGTAATGGTTGTGTTCAGTTAGCATCTGACACAGGCAACCCCCCAAAGGAGACTTTTTCCATCTACATTATTACCAAGGTAAGTCCGGAACCTGTCTAGAAGAAGCAATACAATTGTATACATAATTACTGTGTTATGCAAATTCTCATACTGTATGTCCTTAAGTTGTTACATGTCCCAGATTTTCAGCAATGTCAGTAATACCTTATGATTGATGTTTGCAATATACAGCTATGGATTTTGCTCACTAGTGTGCATCAAGTCTTTTAGCAGACCACTGTATACAGACAAGTGAGCAAGTCAAGGGTAGCATCATTTGCATAAGTATAACAGTAAGCAAGACTTAAAACATCTACTTTAACTGCATGAGTAACAAAGGTAACACAAATACAATGAAGGTCAACAATTACAGTAGCAATCATGCACAACTGATTATGAACTATGATTAAAAACATTTATTCTGCAATACATTTTCATTAAAGGAAGGTTCTGAGTAAGCAATCATTAGTGTGCAACAGACATGCATGCAAATGAAGTCACAAAAAATGTGCAAAGGGCAAGGCACAGTCATCATCATTTGCAAAGGACGATCAGGAGGGCAAGCCTGACACCAAAGAAATAAGTGCGTGTGAATAAACAAAAATTTATTCCTTAAGTATGCAATTTGCAAGGCCAGTAGCAAGGTATGGTTTAGCAACCAACTGCTTAGATAAATAAGAGTGTGTGTGTGTGTGTGTGTGTGTGTGTGTGTGTGTGTGTGTGTATGTGTGTGTGTATGTGGTGGTATATGCAAGTATTTGTTGAATGTGTCTATATGAATACAATCAAGCAATGTGTTAGCACTATGTCCTGTTATCTAGGACAGGTGTGAGTCATGCATGGTAGACTAGTCAGTTCAGCATCATCACCTCCAACCATGAGAACTACCTTTGCCAGGAGGTTCACTGTTAGTTCCGTGACACTGACTAGAATTTGGTGGTACTACCTGACCATAACTGATGTCTGTTGGATGAACTGTCATCACTACTATATCCAGGGCCATGACCATGTGGCCTACCATGTCTAGGTATCAACACTACAATCACTGATGGAGCAATGGAAATAGTGCCAGTACAGGAGCAGGATCTTGCATAGCCAAATTGGCTAACACTGAATGATGTAGCAGCTCTATAGAACTTGGATGCTGACTCTCCCTTAGCAGATCCACTGTATCATTTATCCTATCCAAGGAGTAACCCACATGGTTCAGGCAGTCCTGCATATCAGAATGCACAATGTTTAGTACTCACACTCTTTTGAGGCCTTTCTGAAATGAACTTGTGCCTCTGTGGCAGCCCTACACATATGTCATATGTCATCAATTAACACACCAACATCAGTAGGAGGGTTGAAAGCAGGCCTCCTCCATGTACCTCTGACAACATGCCTGTGTGGTACCTCACCCTCAAAATGGCTTTGCAGTGAACTAACCAGTTCTGCAATTGGAGTAACTACACTACCTGATCAACTGTGTCATCCTCATCTGTGTCTGAGGTCTCTGTGTCATGGACATATGTAGGCATACTGGCAGGATAAGCTATGGTAACAAGTAAACAAACAAAAAAGAAAAACTGAATAAACAATGATCCAATCTATGTTATGTGAAATGTATATAACTTAAAAGATGCTAATACAATGAAATCAAATAATTTTCATTTACACCTACATCTACCTTTTGGATATTAATAAGAATACAGAAGGTGTGCTTATTATGTGCAGGTGATCATTCAATGGCAGACCCAGATGTCCCTACATATAAAAAAGATAAATGAAACAGGGATGATAAGCATCACCAAGCAAATGACAGAAGAAACAGAAGACAATTGCCTTTACAGCTGCAGAATAAGACACATTTCATAGAAATGGTTACTGTTCACTGGACTACTTCTCCAATTCCCACCTCTTTCTCCCTCTCCATCTGTTTCTTCTATTCCCCCCACTGTGTGTGTTTCTGTCTCTGTCTGATAAAACAATTCATAGCAGGACTAACATTTCTGTTACTCTATTGTACATTGCAGCTTAGAAAAAATAATGTACATCTGTCAAGGAAAAATGCCTAACACTTTTTGGTCTGAGTTTGGTTTTGTGAAGGGTAGATCATGTCTGCTTAACCTAGCCGACTTCTTTGAGTCAGTCACAAGAGCTGTGGATGAAGGCAAGGTGGTTCATATAGCCTACTTTGATCTGGCCAAAGCCTTTGATATCATTCCCCACTTGGGAATCATGAAAAAAACTCACTAAGCTAGGCATTAACTCCTATATCACTAGGTGGGTTGCAAACTGGCTCAGAGATAGAACCCACAGTGTCAAGGTAGCTGACTCCAAGTCAGACGGGTCTCCTTCTGTTTGTCAAAAGTACACTTCATCAACAAACAGAAGGACGAGCCCACTTCCGCGAAAGTGCACTACATCGAAAGTGCACTTTCGCAAAAGCAGATTTGCCGAATTACATTACAGTGGGGATAAGGGAACATATCCTTTCCCCATTGTAGTGCAATCTCAGAGTTAGTATATTTAAGCAGGAGGGTGTGCAGTCCTCCACATGGGGGGGTGCAGAGGGGCTTTTCCCTCTTCATGAATGTGATTCAGTGGGGTTTTTTTTGTGTTTGTTTTTTTATTTTGTGTTTCGTGAAAGTGCATTTTCAACAAAGTGCACTTTTGCGAAAGTGAGTTTGAGGGTTTACATTTTGATGAAACATAATTTTGATGGATCAACATAGATCCAGTCAGACTGCCAACCAGTCTTGAGTGGAGTCCCACAGGGTTTGGTCCTGGTTGCTCTCCTGTTTGATATCTACTTAGTCCAGGCCAACACGAAGGAGCTCTGGCTGACAAAGTTCGCAGACGATTGCAAGTTTGGAGCTATTATTAACTCCCCAAGTGGTGGACATCCTACAGATAGGCCTCACTGAGATCAACGACTGGTGTTAGAACCATGGCCTTAAGCTCAATGCCAAAAAATGTGTCATCATCTCTTTTGGGAAAAACCCGGTTCCTATGAACTACCATATCAATGGTAGTCCACTGAACACAGAAGGCTTTATAAGAGATCTGGGAACACAGGTTGACAGCAACCTCTCTTTTGATCAGCACATTGCCACTGTGGTCAGAAAGTCCTTCTGTGTGGCACATCTTATTACTAAGGGTTTTGCATCCAGGAAGAAAGAGGGCATTGTCTCCCTCTACTCTTCCCTCATTAGGCCAATCATCAAGTACAATGCCCCATTTGGCATGTACCTCACTAGACACCTGCAATAACTGGAGAGGCTGCAAAAGTAACTCACAAAGAGGATCCCAGGCCTTAAACACTTATCCTATATAGATGGACTTGAAAAACTCCAACTATTCTCTGTCTCATTTCAGCTTCTTAGAGGCAATCTCTGATTGACTTACAAAACCATGTCTAACCCAGCTCCTGTTAGAAATACTACATCTAAAGAAATCCCAATCTCTCCACACCACACTCTCAAGAGACCTCAACCTCATTACCACAATCAACAGAACATGCTGGAGGGACAGGTTCATAACCCAGAGACTGCCCATGCTATGGAATAGACTTCCCATACATGTCAAACAGAGCACCTCACTGGCCCTCTTCAAGAGAAATCTTGATGAGTGGATGGGAGATAGAAAATTCACCCTGGGGATCACTCCAGTGGCTCTACTCAACAGAGGCACTGGGAACTAAGGTCAGGTGGCATGATGCCAGGGTAATCTATGGGCAGGACTTCTAAAGGCTCCAGGGCCATTAGCGTAGTACACACCTATGAACCTATGAACCTATATGCACTTCCATGGAGGTCAGCCAGGTAGACATCAGAGCCTTAACAAAATTGTAACTGCTGCCAATTCAAAAACCCATGATCTTGGTAATAATTAATACAACAGTTTTCTGAACAAAGTGGTCAGCTTTTGAGATTGAAATTTCCATTAAGCTGTCATCGTTATGTAAAAAAATACTGCATGGTCAAGAAATAATTGTGGTATTCATGCCCATGTCAATGGCTATTGAGAATAAATGCAAACAGTAAAGCAATTCTTCTATTATGAAATGCAAACCATAACTAAGGTTCAAATACACAAGTGTGTTCATAATATCAACCTGACCTTTCCAGCAAGTCAGTTGTAAAAATAGAAGAAAGTTTTCAAAGCAAGTATCAGTAAGTAGCAGTATTGAGTTCCCTACTATGATTCAATTTCATTAGCTATACAGTTACCTTTATATAGTGCAGATTCAGCCCTCTCAGCATTGTAAATATGCAAATTGGGTGTAGCATTAATGAATTCCACAATCTACAATAAGTGCAGGGAATTTAAACAGGGTGTAAGGACCTACACAATTGCTGCAAAAGCCCTATATTTGCAAGAATGAGAAGTGTTACCTGTTAAGTGCTTGCAAGTGTGAGTAATTAGTCTGACTGCAGTATCAGTCAGAGAGAAGAGACTTACAAGAAATTTTGTGACAACTATTGACTGACTTAGGAGAGCAATATTTCTAGCATTTATATACATTGCGTATGACAACTGATTCTGCCTTTGAAATAACTGTGTCTGCAATTCTAAGGAGGTCGATTACTCATTGAAACACATGCCAGTTTCAAGGCAAAGGACATGCAGTCTTGTTAGACAAGCATAGATATGGGAATGATGTTCACAAAATATAGAGAAGTAAATAAATGCAGTGCTCAACTTTTTTATTTTATATTGTGTGAGGAAATATTATTTCCCTGTTGCCAGTATCACAGCCATCCACACATCTAACTGCAAATTACACAGCACAAAGGTCAGGAATTGTTTCTATTGCACCTGTAATGTCAGTTGATACCATGTCATATACTGAGTATAGGTAACCTCTTTTTACCTTCACAGTATACTGTGTGTGACACATAGTGATAAGCATCTAAATAATGCCTTATGAATGGCCTAGTGTCCTAGGGTTCTAATCCAGTGATGGTGGTGTTTGTGTGAACATAGTGATGCTTAATGAGCATATATTTAACTTGAAATACAGCACAGTTAAGGAAATATCAAAAATATACATTTTAACTACTGGTTTCATAATGTTTCCTCTAATTTAATACTTTTTTTCACTTCATTGTTTGCAAGCTGTTTGACATTGTGCACCCTGTACTGGCAGCAGTCCCTAGAAGTGAACTACAATTCACCTCCTAAGGAAAAAGTAAAAAAAATAAGTTAGGCTGCCTTCTGTAGTGTAAACAAGCCTAGCACCGTTGCATTGATGTCAGTACTCTATATAGTACTCAGCAAAGAAAATGCACTTGTCAGGTAACTGTCCTGGTTGCATAAGGTGAAAGTGTAGGCAGCTTAGAGATAAAGAACAGATGATACAGGGTTCAAATCCAGGTCTGACTACATGTTTACACACATTTTGTGATATCATTATGCTATTGTTTAAAACACAGATATTCTCAGTATTGCTAACAATATGTGAGCTGTTTTCTATCCACTTTCACATTATTTGTCATTAACTACAGGTCAGGTAATTTATTCCAGAAATAAATTTATGATATGTCAAAGAGAAGGATGACATTGTCACTGTAATGTACTTCTTACTCTGGTTATTGCTAGGTGTACCCTATGCTTGAATTAAGTTAAGTTTTCCTTTCAGCTTTTTTTTTTTTGTCAATTTGTCTTTTTTTTTTTTTCTTTTCTTGAATGCCTTTTGCATTTGCTGTCTGCTTGGCAGCACACAAACATGGTTCACTTCCTAAGGAAAGAAGTGAACATTTTAATTTGGTCTGCCTTCTATAGTGCAAGTAAGCCTAGCACAGGTGCATTGATGTCAGCACTCTCGATAGTACTAAGTGAATAAATTCCACCTCTGAGATAAGTATCTCTGTGGCACTAAAAATACACGAGGTGAGTGTAGAGAAATAAGACAGGTGATGCAGGGTTCAAATCCAGCTAATTAATAACTTTACAGAGGGGGTCTGAATACATATTTACACAGATTCGATTAGATCATTGTGTTGTTGTATAAAGCTAGTCTGTTCTCAGAATTACTAACAGCATGTGAGGTCTTATCTGTCTACTTTCATATTATTTGGCATTAACTACAAGTCTTATTATGTGTGCCACAGATTCAATTTTTAATGTTGCAAGGAGATGTGAGAAGGATGAATGTGTCCATTGAATGCACTTCTTGCTCTGGTCATTGCTAGGTAAACCCATAAATTGAATTCATTTTCCTGTCAGTTTTTTTTTTTGTCTATCATTATTTCCTAATGCCTTCTGCATTTGTGCTCCACTCTGCAATGCATAAACATGGTTCCCTGTTTAAGGAAAAAAGCAAACATTTTCGTTTAGGCTGCCTTCCCTAGCTCATATAAGTCCAGCAGCAGCAGTGCATGGTCATCAGCACTCTGGATAGTAGTCAATGAATAAATTCAACTTGTCAGATAGCTTTACCTGTGGCATGATATGTAAGTGAAGTGATCATAAAAAGCAAAGACATCTGATGCAGGGTTTGAATCCAGTTGATATATGCTTTACAAAGGAGGTAAGAATGCCATTTCTCACTGCATTTTCATTAGGAATGTCACAGTAAATATCAAAAATATGTTTATTGCAAGAAATGTGTCATTACCATTTGCTATAGAAGCCTAATATAATGTGAGTAAATTAAGTTGAACATGACAATGATGATGTTTAATGTGGAATGAGCATACATAGGTCTGATGTGCACAATGTTTTTGTTCTAATTGTTAAGTTCTCACATATCATAAGTATGTGTTTTTGACAGTAAGTATGTATGTAACCTAACTCAGCTTACATTACTAAGGTCATGCGACTGCATGCATCTGAGATGTATTTACAAACACCACCTTTTACATAGTAATGTAGTCCTATGGCAAAGTAAAGTCACAGACATACAGACTTCTCCTAAGGAAGTCTAAATTCAGTTTAAAATTAGTATACCTCTAATTATGATGTCAACAAGTAAGTACTCCTGTGACAGTGATAGTAAATGAGCAATGTTTAACATGTTATCCTTTTTTCACTTGGGTTCAATTCCCAGGTGGTACTACTTCATCTTACCAGTGTCTAACACCCAATATGTCATAAGTCATACAATTTTTTCCTCTAGCAACTGTTGCTTTAACCAACACCATAAAACATATCAGGGTTTAGCATTAGTACTTGTCTCAATAATTTCAGCATCATACATGGTCAAATCTCAGTGCCATTTTTAACAACTTCTGTGCTTCTTGATGTACTCATTGCCAATGAGTCTGGCAAGCCATTGCTGTGCTTCCAATTATGCAATTGCAGTTGGAAAGGCTGTGTGTCTTTATGCACAAACTATTACACATGAGATGTGAATGAATTGAGCATCAGGTCAAACCCATATTACTAGCTTGAATGCTGCAGACATGGCTGGCAATGGTAGAGATGGTGTTCCATTTAGAGCACAAAGCTGGGATGCTAAGTGGTCCAGGCTTTTTGTGGAACTCCTTGTCAAGTGCTACAGCTGGAGGCTACTGTAGTGGGAATATACTGCATCTCAGTATAAGGCTGAGGCTAGGAATAGCTTGGCCAAGGCTGTCTTCAGTGCAACTGGCAACCCAGGCACTGGGAAGCAATGTCATCACCACAACAGTGGCATGAAGAATTGCAAGAGAGACCTTCTTTGACGATGGGAGGGTGAATTTAGGAATGCAAACACCCCCTCAGTTGTATAGGTGTACTGACCCATAACCTGTGTATGATATGGCATTAATTAGTCAGGCAGCCAATGCATTTTTCATTATGCTTTCACACACACACACACACACACACACACACACACACACACACACACACACACACACGTATGTATTTTTCTTTTTCTACTGCACAAATGTGCTTAAATCCTTTATTTATTTATTTGACATTTGTTAACTGGGTTAGTCTGACTGGGCAAAGCCCTTTTTCAGCAGAGACCCGAGGAGAAAAGCTCCGATAGTACATTACTTAAACATTATGTAACATAAACAGTTGCTGCAAGAGTAAAAAGAAAAAAAACAAGTACCTAAGACTAATTGTACATAACTAGTCCAGTTTTTACATAGGAAACAGATTCTATAGAAAGTAATAAAGGTGCAAGTAACTCAGAATTATCATCAGAGATAAATCAGCATAATGGGCAAATACATAAATGTTGTTAATAAATAAAGTATGAACAGTTTTAAATAAACTTAGGAAGATATAAGTAGTAAAAACTCCTAAAGTCGCAAACAGTGAAAAGAAAGAGGAGTATAAAAAATAACACAGGGTAAAGAGTAGCAGAGCAGAGAAAAAGTAATAAGATGCAAGATAGAAACTAGCATGTAGTAAAAGAGAAACAGAGGAAATAAGTATTTGTAGTAAATACTAGTAAGAAAAAGAACAGATGGGAAGCAAGAGAAAGAACTAGTGTGGTAGTATCTGAGAGGACAGCAGCCTATAAGTAGAAGAACATAGCTTATGTTGGGTCATGACAGAGCCATGACCATGTTTTGTGGAGGTAGTCTTTAATTGCTATTTTAAAGGTGTTAGGGTCAGTGATACATCTGACATTATGAGGTAGTTTGTTGCAGCCATTTGCTATGGAATAGGTATAAAGTATTTTGCCAATATTTTAATTGGGCATATAAACTTGCAATAGTTTCTGTTGAGAGCTATGGAGAGAGCGATTGGGAGTATAGGACTGGATGAGAGTGGAGAGAGAGAGGGAAAGGAAGATGGTTTATGTAAAACTGAATGAGCCAAGAGAAGCTTGGGTATTAGGATTTGGTGATGAATTTCAAGCCACTGCAAATTTCTTAAGGTGATGCAGTGGTGGGTGCATTAAGGTAGGTTGGAGGCAAAGCGAGCTATTTTGTTATAGGTGAGTTCTAGTTTAGTAAGATTTGGTTAGAGGTGTGTGAGAATAGGGGCTGCATAGAGCATTGTGGGGAGTAGAAAGGCTTGTGCAAGGGAGAGTCTGGGAGCATTTGTAAGGTATTTATTATGTCTGTAAAGCAGGCCAAGTTTTTGATGGGTCTTTTTAATGGACTGCTGAGTGTGTAGATCGAATTTGAGATGGTTATTGATAATAACACCTAGGAGTTTAGTGTGGTGTTTAGTAGAGTTGATAGCATAATTCAGCTTGGAGACAGAGAAGGAAGTTTTGTGATGCTGAAGGGTAGTAGGGAGAAATAAGAGGAGTTTAGTTTTCTTAGGGTTCAGTAGTAATTGGTGGGAAGTAAGCCATCTTTCAACAGAGTGTAAGGATTCTTGGGTGAGAGTATGAAGGTGTGTGATATTGTTAGAGCAGGAGATGATTATGGAATCATTGGCATACTGAACAGCAGTAGAGTGGACAAGAAGAGTGTAGGTCATTAATAAAGATGTTGAAAAGTAAGGGACCAAGGATGGAGCCTTGTGGCACCCCAGTTTGTACTGGTAGAAAGGGAGAGTAAGTAGATTGCCATTTCACAGTCTGGAATCTATTTGAGAGTTAACTTGTGAACCAAGACATTGCAGAGTTAGAGAGGTTAAGAGATGCAAGTTTGGATAGTAGTAGTCTACAATAAACAGTATCAAAGGCTTTGGATAGATCTAGAAACAGGAGGGAACTCGTTTATTGTTATCACAAGATTTTGCTGTGGGAATAGAGAGTAAAGGCAGACTAAAGGCACTACTGTGAAACAGTTACTATAACAGTTCTTAGACTGATGGATGTAATAGACTAGACGTTTCTATATGGCATGCTGAGATAATTCCCTGCCTTAAGACTGATGTTTTTGCATGGAGTCATAGGTTCAATTACAGCTGTAAGTCAAATTATCATCTCATGACATTTTATATTCCTATCATGTGGTTAATTACAAATATCTGTATTTATCTCCCTTTCCAACATTTCAGTAACATACCATTTGAATAGTGCAGCAAGAAAGCATTTGCAAAATCATTCCAGCCCCAACAGGGAAACTTAGTAGGCACCCTTATCCTGCTTATGTCTTAATGTTGGCTGTACTCTCCTACTCCTTCTTGCTTACTATACCAAGCACTTTATTATACAGAACATGACAGATTAATAATGAGGAAATACTAAGAGTAACACGTCATTCAGATGATCCTATATGTTCCATAAAAATGCTGTTGCTATTCCTCTCTTCATATGTGCCATTATGTCTCTGTTCACCTATTTTGCTTCACTGTCACCATCTTTTAACTGCATGACGTAAGTGTATAAACAGATTTTTGCATACTTTCAAGAGTTCTAATCCAAACATTAGGAAAGTATTATTGAATGTTTTATTATACTGTTTTAAGTGTAGCCATTGCCTACATATTGTTATGAGCCACCATCATCCTGCATCTGTCAGAATCTGCTTGATCCCTGCCTTCATCTCCCCAAGTCTTCCTCCTCTGCATTTGCACTATGCCTGGGGCTGAGTAACAACTGAAACGGAGGCTAAATGGAAGTGCACAGCTTATGGCACTTGTGAGTCTGTGCTTTCACTGAATGCCTTGGCCAAGAATATATCTACAAATGAGGGGCATGCCTTTGATTTTACAATGATACAGCTAATTCCAGTAGATGTGAGGAGAGGTGACTTAAATAAAGTGGAAATGGCAGAAATGCAATGGATAGCTAGATTGCAGGTGGATAGATTACCAGGTATTAATGCTATCATGCCTTTAAAACCTGTATTGAAGAGAAGAAATATTCTTCAGTGAGTTAATTCTCTATTGCCTGCCTGATTAATGATTTGTGATTTTTTTTTAGTGGTTGTCTGATTAATGCTTTGAGATATAATCTCAATTGTTTTACTTGTTTTTATGGATCTGAGGAAGCACATATTGTGTAAAAGCACTTATCCTGTTTTACTTGTTTTTCATTATGTGTAGTGTGCTTGTGCTTCTGTTTGTGCTTGGGAAGTCTCTGGTGTTTAGATAAGTTTGTGGCCAGGACCTCCACCTATGTAGGCATGTGGGATGTGGATTTGAGTGGAGTAGGTGGTAAGGTGTGCATGACCATAAATTAATATCTTATTATGTCTGTATGTGACGAGGGTGGACAGGATTAGGAATAAGTATATTAGAGGGTCGGCCCAGGTTGGAAGGTTTGCAGACAAAGCCAGAGAGGCACAATTATGTTGGTTTGGACATGTGCTGAGGAGGGATGCTGAGTATATTGGGAAAAAGATGCTAAGGATGAAGCTACCAGGTAACAGGAAAAGAGGAAGGCCTAAGATAAGGTTTATGGATGTGGTGAGAGCAGACATGCAGGTGGTTGGTGTGACAGAGCAAGATGCAGAGGACAGGAAGAAATGGAAACAGGTGATCTGCTGTGGCAACCCCTAACTGGAACAGCCGAAAGAAGATGATGATGATGATGTCTGTATGTGTATTCCTATCACTAATTGTCCACCTCTTCCCACCACTTCTGTGTCATTGAATAGACCTTCTTGATTCAAAATTGTTTCTATAAGCCATGTTTCCACCAGCAATTATGTGCTTGGTCTGTTATGTGTGTCATAATGGGTTTACTTCAGTCAATCGAACTTTTACAAGTTCGAACCACATATGGCCAAGACCATATGTTCAAACTTGTAAAAGTTTGAACACTGAAGTAAAACCACAAAAAATAAAACAACACAAAATTAAACATCTATAGCAGGGGTGCTACACCCCCCACACCCCTTACTTAAATATACCAACTCCGAGATCACACTGCATTGCGGAAATGGGAGATCTTCCCTTTCTGCTCTTTACGGAGATCTCCATTTAGTCAGATTGGACTTTTATAAGTTTGAATATATGATCTTGACCATATATGGTTCGAACTTATAAATGTTCGATCGACTGAAGGGGACCCGTGTCATAATATACCTATAGTATACATATAAGAATTGAAGAACTGCAACTGTCATGACAAATGTGTAAATCACGACACATGAAGCATGAACATAACACATATCTTTTCTGCATTCTATCATATTCAGACACAGTTTTATATATATATATATATATATATATATATATATATATATATATATATATATACTTCTTATTTGCATGAAGATCAGCACAGAGCACCACAGAGTACTGCTAATTTCCATTCTAAGTTCAACACCTCAAGATATGATTACTCATGTGCTAATACTTTGCCATCAGCAGTACACCTGAGCTTGGCAGAGCTGCGCTTCAGGCAGTGAGCAGAAAAAAATTTACAACAAATAATTCTTTGCTGAGGTTGTACAACATTTATATGTCTAAACTGAATTTTGACAAGTTATTTGGATTTCAGAGTAGTATTTTGTTTACTAAAATATTTTTTTAGTTTTTCATAAAATTGTCACAATACTTCAATACATTTTGATAATAAATGAATAACATAATAAAATTCTCTGAACAAGAAGATAAACTATGTGCATTATTTACAAAAGCCTAAAAAAAGAAAAAATATATATAACAATCATATTTCTAGTAGGAAAGGATGCAGATGAGAGAAATCACTTCACCTTGGGGTTATTAGTAAATAATTTAGGTTGAATTCTATATTCCCTGACTTTTGTTTCTATATAAGCAGCTTACTTCAAGAAGGATAAAAAGTCTCCAAAGTTTGGTGCAGAGGAAGATTTCCATTTTCTGGTGACAGTTTTCCTTACAATCACAAGAATAGTTCATAAGGAGAGATTAATATTGTTTAGGATAAAACCATCACTAATAGTGAATAAAATTAAGGATTCTGATAATGAAAATGAGCCAGTAAACAAAGTTTGTAAAAAGTCATTTAGTTTACATCAGAATTGTTCTAGTAAAGGGCATGAATAAAATGTATGAATCCAATCAGCATTATACTTCTGTAGACATCCCCAATAAATAATATTTTTATTCTTTCCAAAAGTAGCTAACTTTTTGGGGGTTAGAAATGATCTATATATAAATTTCCATGTAAATATTTGCCAATATTGTGACCAGGAACTATTTTAATAGAAGATAAAATGTGTGGTTTATGTTCTCAGGATAAATGAGGGATATGATGAATGATATGGTTCCAACATTTGTCATGCAGTTGTGACTTGTATCTTATAAGAATTGCATATAATTTTGAAATTAATTTATCAAAATTTGACTTAAAATAAATAATTTCATAGACATAAAACAATAGTTTAGGAATGTCTTTGCAACAGGAGTTACTAAGGATTATGGAAAGATCCTTAGATTATGATAGTACCATTTGTAACAACAGCCAATCATGTGAGCTTAAATTCTTTGACTTTGAGTTCTTGAAAATATTGCCACCAACAAAAAAAAAAAAAAACACAAAAATGTGACTCCCATGAAGTAATTATTTTTATGAACTTTACCAAAAATTTTTTGTAATACTAAAAGGAATTAAACTTTCAAACCACATTTTGATATCGAGACTTGAAAGAGTACATTTCTTAAAGGTATTAAGTATAGACTTTATGAGACTAGAATTTGTAGATGAAGAAAAGTTATATTGTATAATGTGGCAAAGAAAGCACCAAAAAATGTTAGTCTGATTATTTAAAGAGAAATATCTAGGAAGGTTATTATTATTTTGTATAATTACTAGATGTAAAGACTTCCAATTAGAAGCATAATTTGTATCAACCCAGTTTAAAATAGTTTTAATGACTCAGGCTTTAAATAGGTATCAATATCATGAAAATTAATTCCTCCTTGATACCAAGGTCTGATATGATGTTGAAAAGCTATTCTGTTTTTATTAGCAGACTAGATAAATTTTAATATAAGCTTATTTATATTACTAAGTATATTCTTTTCTGCTAAAAAAAGCTTGAAGTATATATGACATTTAGGGAAGAAGAAGAATTTTTATTAAGTGAAGCTTGTCTTCAAAATAAAAAAATAATTGATTCCATATATCGGTAAGATTTGAAATTATTTTTAAGATATTATTATAATTGGCTGATATAGTTTGTTTTATACAATTATATAATATAATACCTAAGTAATCATGTGATGTGGATAACTTTCCAATAACATGATCTTTATGTATTTCAACTTTTTTTTTATTTAATATTAATTATTTAGATTTTGATTTTTTTTTAAAGTAAAGACCAGATAAAGTTTGGAATGAGTCTGTAACAGATTCCGATCCTGCTAAAGTTGCTCTTGAGTTAGGTAAGATAAGTAAAATATCATCAGCAAATAACATAATTTTTAGAAGAATGCAGATTATATACATCAATACCTGCGATATTTGCATTGTTTCGGATTAGAATAGCGAATACTTCAATAGCAAGAGAAAAAAGTATTGGAGATAAGGGACAGCCTTGTTTGGTGCCTCTAGTTAAGGGAATGGATTGTGAGATAAAAGGACCTAATTTCATATAAGCTAAGTTATAATTATAAATGTATCTTAAGAGAGATATAAAAGAAGAAGAGAAATCAAATAGGTTTAAAACATTAAATAAGTAATTCCAATCTAAGGAGTCAAAAGCTTTTTCACTATATAGACTTATTATCAGCGCTTCCTCATTTACTTTATTTAAGAAATATATACCGGGTAAGATATACCTAATATTATCACGAGTATTTATTTTATATATGAATCTCATTTGATCATAGCTAAGTTAAAGGTTCTTTAATTCTATCAGCAAAACTAGACATAAAAAATCTTATCATTATTTAACAGAGAGATATGTCTATAGGAGGAATAAAGTAAAGGATTGTTATTCTCTTTTAAAACTGGAGTGATTAATGAACATTTCCAAGAAGGAATAATCATATTTTGGAAGTGTATTTCATTTAAAGTTTTGTGCAAGGCAGTAATAGTTGACAGTGGAAAAAAGTTTATATATCTCAGCTGTAATGTCATCCATGCCTGGGGCTTTTTTTAATTTTTTTAATTTTATCATGAATTTCTTTGAGCAAGATGTGAAACTGTAATTTATATTTTAAATCTACTGAAATTGTATTAACATTTAGAGATTCTAAATCTAAATTTGGAGTTTCAGTATCTATATTATCATTCTTGTTAAGAAGTGAGAAATGAGATCTAAAGGCATCGAAAATATCACCAATATCAGAAATTTTTTTTAGAACCTTCATATTTTATTTTAACAATATTATTTGCTTTTGAGTGCATTTTACTTTCAAAGAAATATTATGTGTATGCTTAGGAGATAATGAATAGGAGTTCATTTTCAGTCTTTCAATTGCTAATTTTATGAGATAATATATCAAGATACTTTTTAAACTCTTCTATGACTTTTTTGTTAGCATTATTTTTTTATTAAACTTTGATTTAGCTATTGATAATTGAGAGTGAATATTTTGTAGTTCCAAATCCCATCCTTTGAGCTTATTCATATACCAGGTTAAGATCTCACCACAGATGTATGCTTTAAGAGAATCCCAAATCATAAGAATGTTAATATCTGAAAATAAATTTATTTTGAGAAAAAAGTTTAATCCAGAAATCAACCATGGTTTAAAATCTTTGATTTTAGTTATATAACTTGGAATTCTATTTAATAAAAATATATTTTTAAAGTTGGATTGGATCTTTGTGATAGGGCTTCATGGTCAAACATGGGACATGGGACAATATTAACAATAGAGATTTTAGAACTTAAATTTTGAGAAATCAACCCCCTGTGTATTCTAGTTTGGGTTCCATACTTGTAATCTTGATGGGAATATAATAAGGATTTATAGTCCATGTTAAAAGTGTCAATTAAATTAACAGAGCTAATCCATTTTTAAAAATGTTTTGCATTTGAAGAAAGTCTTAAATTTCTATTGTTGGTAATATCAGAATTTTCCAAAATACAGTTAAAATCTCCTCCTAAGATTAAATTACCTTTTTAATTATTAGAGATAAAATTGAAATGTTTTTGGCAATAGTTTTCCCCATGCCAGGAAACCAGTAGACATTAACTAGTGTCCATATTAGATTATTAAACTTTAGAATAACAAAAGAAAAAAAGGCCATCCTGATCCTCATATTTGTATATTATTTGTGGAATAATAGTAATTTTCTTTCATAAGATCATAACCCATGTTATTTTAGATTTATAAGAAGAATGCGAAAGAATTAGAAAATTACCAGGATTCCAGATATTTTCTCAGTTGTTTTAAAATGTGATTCCTGTAGGAAAATTACCTGTGCTTTATTATTATTCAAGTAGTTTATTAAATTTGCTCTATTCCTTGGATGATTTAAACCATTAACATTTAAGGATAACAATGTTATATCCATGTATATATGCGTGTGTGTGTGTGTGTGTGTGTGTGTGTGTGTGTGTGTGTGTGTGTGTGTGTGTGTGTGTGTGTGTGTGTGTGTGTGTGTGTATATATATATATATATATATATATATAGAGAGAGAGAGAGAGAGAGAGAGAGAGAGCTAGAGAGAGAGAAACTGGATTTAAAGATTTGGATATTATTATTAACATAACTCTCTTTTTAGGAAGTTTAGAAGTAATAATTCAGGCCTAATAAAGAGAAATGTAAAAAGAATTAACAAGTGTCATGTTTAATCATAGCTTCACCTCAGGCTTCTTGCCCACTGAGTGGCACACAGCTACAGTTATCCCACTCCACAAGGGGGGATCCACCTTGGATCCCGGAAACTACTGCCTCATCAGTCTGACGAGCCTGATCTGCAAGGCCATGGAATGTATTATCATGGAACTTATAAACAAAGACATTGGCAACCTTCAAACACTGGACCCCACCCAGTTTGGTTTTGTGAAGTGACGATCTTGTCTCCTGAACCTGACTGACATCTTTGAATCAGTCTCCAGAGCCATGGACAAGGATAAGGCAGTCCACACAGCCTATCTGGACCTCACCAAGGCATTTAACACCATCTCCCACTCTGGAATCATAGATAAACTTACTAAGCTGGGCATTAATCCCTACGTCACTCGATTGGGTGCCAACTGGTTTAATGACAGAACCCACACTGTAAAAGTAGCTGACTCCAAATCCAGCCCCAGACAAGTGACAAGTGGAGTACCTCAGGGTTCAGTCCTGGGACCACTCTTGTTTGGCATCTACTTCTCTGAAGTACAAGCCAATATTAAGGGACTTTGGCTAACAAAGTTTGCAGATGACTGCAAACTAGGAGCCATTATCAAATCTCCAAATGATGTGGATACTCTACAAAAGGGCCTTACAGAAACAGATGCTTGGTGCCAGAGCCATGGGCTCAAGCTCATTGCCAAGAAATGTATAGTTATCCTTTTTAGGAAAAAACATGTACCCATGAATTACCACAAAGGTGGCAGTACACTAAACACCAAAAGTGTGATAAGAGACTTAGAGACACAGGTGAACAGTGGTCTCACCTTCGATAACCACATCACCACAACAGTCAGGTAATCCTTCTATGTGGCACACCTCATCACTAAGGGCTTTTCATTCAGAAAAAAGGAGGTCATTGTCCCATTGTACTCATCCCTCATTAGACCCATTATAAAATACAACACCCTATTTGGTATGTACCTTTCAAGACACCTGCAACAACTGGAAAGGCCGCAGAAATATCTCACTAAAAGAATCACAGGCCTAAAGCAGATGCCCTGTGCTGACTGCCCTAAAAAACTCCAGCTATACTCTGTCACATATCTTCTACTCAGAGGTGATCTCTGCTTAACATATAAGGCCATGTCAAACTCAGAGCTGTTGGACATGCTACACTTAAAGAAATCCCAATCCCTCACAGCCACACACTCCAGGGATCTAAACCTTGTCATCACAATAAACAAAACATGCTGGAGGGATAGGTTCTTGACCCAGAGACTCCCCAGACTCTGGAATAGACTGCCCATACATATCAAACAGAGCGCCTCTTTGGTCCACTTCAAAAGGAATCTTGACGATTGGATGGGAGAAAGGAAATTCACCCTGGGGATCATGTCAGTCACCTTGCTAGACAGGGGTCCAGGAAGTAAATAGTGTGGAAAGAAATAGCCAGGGAATTGTTATGGCTAGGCTTGTATAGGCCCTAGGGCCGATAGCCTAGTACTAACCTATGAACTTATGAGCCTATAAGAATAAGATATTGTTATTAACAAAAACAAAACTTTCAACAACAACCATAGAAATTTCAAAATTCCTAGACCAATAGTTAAATAAAAGATCCGTTAGAATAACCTACTCAACTAAGTTGAGCTCTATGGAACTGTGATAATTAATGGATTATATATATATATATATATATATATATATATATATATATATATATAAAAGTTAGATTCAGAATAATTTTTCTCTAGCAAACAAAAATGACTTTGTTAGAATTATTAAAGGTTTTCCACATTTCTTTTGTGACCATCCTTTCATGCATAAAATTATAATTATATCTTCAAACTTTAACCAATTGTACTTATGATGATTATTTGAATTATTATTTTTCTAATACATAGTCACTATATTCATCAGCAGATGTAAACATATTTTACCACTTCACTATTTTCATTGTATGCCAGAAACTGCTAAAATTATTGCAGGTAAATATTTTCTTAATTAAACAGAGGAACAAATAATGAGGCATCACCAGCAACATATAACGCAACTCAGCAATACTTCCAGTATCAGGAGCAAAAAGGTTAACATTTGTACTTAAGACCCCTCGCCTAGAAACATAACATACAAATGAGCTGAGGGAGGTCAGCCACAGCATGTAGCCACTATAAAATAAAAATTCTCAGAGTAAAAGAATAGTTCTGATTATAATTGAGGACATCACTTTCCTATATAGGGTCATCTGATAGCTACATTAAGATTATTACAGGCAATTGTTAAACAATTTCAACATAAAATCATTAATGAATAAGCTATTTTACAAATGTAATCATTTTAGCAAGACACAATGTTATGAACTCTGTTTATTTTGCACCTCACATGTTTATCTTTTCATCAAATACTGTAATCTTATTTTCATGTGGTAGTTTTCATAACCTGGTAGAGTGTCTAACGAGGTGTGTTCAACCTGGCTATCAGATTTAAATAAATAAATAAAATAACAACTATATTTAGTTAATGCCAATTTTCTTGACTGAAGATAGTAGTCTCCCTAAAAATAGCAATGCCTGTGTCATGAAATGAAGCAATCCAATCTGAAAATGTTGTGCTGTTAAAATTCTACCCATTCAATAGTATATTTTCATGAAATTAAAATTAATGCAGATGTATGTTACCCAACAAATGACTATATGAGTGAGAATAGTTATGTAAAAAAACAGTCTCACCTTATTTCAAATGTGTGTGCATGTGTGCTCAAGTCTGTCTGTACATGTGTGCATACAGACACACATGCAGACATGAATATAAATGAATATAAATGCAAAGACACACACCCATACACCTGTGTTTACATTTGGTTTGGTGGGTGATAGGTCAAACTACTGTTTTGCAATACAATATATGCTTTTATGCCACATGCCCTTCTGTGCTGCACGAGGGACTTTAATTATAATTTACAATCTATAACATAGCAAATAATATGGTAACTATTGTTTAGATGATTTGTAATAATTATTTCTAAAGAGAGAAAGAATGTGTGCACTGAGCTGCCCCTGATAACAGTCCTTTTCCTTTAAAGAACATCAGCATCTTAAAAACAACCTTTTCTTTCTCTAGTCATGCAGCAATGCGAAGCAGATATGTTTCAAAGGTTGATGACAGAAGTTTGGATGTGGCATCATTATGTTGGATCCAATATATGGTCAGATCATCGTTTAATTGCTATTATTTTTATAAAGCAATGCAGTAAAACTATTTACAAGAATAGTATTTGTATAGTAATGACACTGCAACAAACAGTTTCTCAATTATTATGCATACTAGCTCAGAATCTGTGCATCTTGGTCTTTGTATTTTCTTAGAGTGTTGTATAATTTCATTACAAGGATTTCTTCGCAG
This sequence comes from Protopterus annectens, assembly GCF_019279795.1. NCBI lineage: Eukaryota > Metazoa > Chordata > Ceratodontiformes > Protopteridae > Protopterus > Protopterus annectens. Next base: position 550,772,490 of record NC_056734.1, on the reverse strand, counting down.
TTATTTTTCCCCGTTTTTTTCCCTTTGTTTATTCCCCCCCCCCCCGTTTTTGCTTTTATAACATTTCATAGCTATTCATCTTCATCAGTAATTTTCTCTTAAAATTTGATAAATTTATTACTCTTCGTATTTTTAACGTGTTTTTCCAAGGAAGAGTTTACATAAGAAGAGTGCTGAAGTCCTGTGTTCCTTTCCTCTGAGTGAAATGAAAACATTTCAAGTTTTCAGCATTTAATTACATAAACATATCAATAGATAGAGGCTCTTGACACTCATCAGATCACATTGTACATCACCACGACAACCCTGCCCTCTTCTCATAACTTGCCAAAGCAGTCAGTCTATATATCTAAAGGGTCTATATTAGATAAACAAAGTTTCAGAACTTCAAATACCATATGGTTGACACCATATGATCGAAGTTCTAAAACTTCGAAAACATAAAAAAAAAAAAAAAAACCCAAACCAACAAAAGTAAGGGCTTTAAGCAGTGGGGAAGCCCCCCTGCACCCCCACACCCCCGCTACTTAAATATACCAACTCCGAGATCTGCGCCATTCTCCATTAAAGTGTGATCTCAGAGTTGGTATATTTAAGTAGCAGGGGGCGTGGGGGTTCAGGGGGCTTGCCCCCCTGCTTAAACACTTTTAATTTACTTTACTTTTTTTTTACATATTCGTAGTTTCAGAACTTCAATCATATGGTGTCGACCATATGGTATTCAAAGTTTGAAACTTCGTTTATGTAATATAGACCCATATCTGAATATAGTTTGTCAACAACAGCTGCTCAACTAAAGGAACAAAACAACAAACACAAAGTGTAGTAGGTGATTTCTTCCTGAAAACTCAGAGGACAGACACTACAAAGGAAAAACAAACAACACAGAATAGTACTTCCAAAGTGCATGTGTACTCTTGCCAAACAGAGATACCTCCACATCAATATGCACAAGAGACATGACATCACAAAAGCTAAAACCATCTTAATACATTATAAGTGAGCCTGTTACCTTGAAGGGCATCCAGTGTCAAAGCAAAACACCTAACGTATCTCATTTATGGTGTATTGCATCAACAAGTCATTTATTACTTCAATTACCAGAGTTTTAATCACCACAGAAGAGGAAGTGATCCAATTCATCAAACAGGAAGAAACAACTATCAAAAGCACAACAGCTGAAACTGAATCCCCATAGAACAAAACAGCCCACATAGATCTGTACTGCAAACAGAGACCCAGAAACATCACAAGGCAAGTTTTTTGAGTATCTTCAAATGTAACTGAATTCTAAATGGGTGCTTTTTTATTCAATAGTAAAAATTAACCGACAAGTGAAAGAAAAAAACAAACCAATGCAAATCTGCATACCTTTCATGTGCATCTCTCCCGTTTCAGCATATAATCAGGCTTGTCACTAGTCAAAAGAAATCAAACAACACATAGGTCTTAGCTTTAATCCCAAAACCCAAAGATATCATTCCACACCTCCAAACCAATAAAATACAAAGAAACTAGGCTCCTAAAACACAAATCATCACAAAGTGAACAGCAACCACAATAACATTAATAACAATAAAAAAACACATTAAAGAATATCATGCTTAGTTTGAAAGAAATCCACTTGTCAATAACAAGTCAGCACTATGTAATGAAAATTAGTAAATCGGTTTCTAAGTAAAGCATTAAGATATTGATTAGAGATAGTGAGTTACCTGTATATTCATTAAGAGTCCAATGCAGTAAAAATTGTCCTGTTAAGTATGAGTAAAAAAAATCAGGTAAGAAATAAACAGGCTATAAAGAAGATATTTGTTATATATTGTATTAACCAAGGATGTATTTTGATAAGAGGTGCCTTAAAATCAATAGAAGTATTAAAAATTATAGATGCAGTATAATTAAATGACACTTAGAAGTTAAAGATTTTGCACTTTTACTATTGCTTATAGAGGACAGATCTGTCTTCTGTTTTTTTTTTTTTTACTTAAATCTGTCCAGGTATTTTTTCCAAGGCTCTTTTCAAGGAAGGGACTGATAGTATATCTAATTCTGAAGATATAGACCTATCACTATTTTTGATGAATGACATGGCTTCTAGATTGTTGAAAGTTTTAATTTCATTCTTAAGATAGATTTTGATTTCAGCTGGGAATATTAGTTGATATTTGTTCTGCTTAAGAGTTTTAACAAGAGGCCAGCATTTTCTTCTCATGTCCATCCCCTTGGCTGAATATTCTTTTTCAAATCAGATAATGTTCTGTTTATGTAAAAAGAAACTCACAAACTTTGAAACTCAAAAAAAAAAAAACGAACAGGCAGCAGCTTTAGTAACTGTTTTATTTAAGATTAAGCACTTTCGTCAGACAAAAGTGCTTAACCTAAAATAATGTGGTTAATATAGCTATTGCCCATCCGTTTTTTTGTTTTTGAATGCTCTGTTTATATGTTAAAGGGGCTTTCCTCCAGGTGTTTTTTTAAGAACTAAGTCTCTATCCATGTATGATATGAATTTAATTACTAAAGACTTTGATGGAGAAGAAGCAGTTGGGATAGATTTACTTACTCCTCCATGGCCTCTTTCGATGCCAAATGATGGTCCTCCTTGTACGTTTAAGATCTCAGGAATCTAGGAGTTTAAAAATGAAATTCATAGCATCTCGTTCAGATTTTTCGGGAAGCCCAAAGATTCTAATGTTATTACTCCTTTCTCTGTTCTCTAGATCATCCAGCTTGCTGAGCAAATATGTATTTTGCTTGAGTAAAAAGTCTCTTTGTGTTTCCTTAGGAGAGCATCAGAGTGTGAATGTTTAGAGCTGTTCATTTTCTTTTAGTAGAATTATCTCCAGATAATCAGGAATATTTCTTCCAAAGTTGAAAATAATGAAGCTAGTAATATTATTTATAGGTTATGAAAACAAAATGCTAGAAGGAGTAATATTTTCCTGATTTTTTTTATATATTTCTACAGATCTCTGAGATTTTGCTGCTACCAGTTGGCCATCTTGGCTCGGCACCCCGATTTCAGAGTGATATTGACTCAGTTAAGTCAGTCTGTGAATGTATGTCTGCATTCCACTGGTTACATTTGCAACTGTGTTACAGCATTGAGTAACCTATTCACACATAATCCATCATGGTTATTTTGCTGTGCACTGTCATATTTAAGAAGTGTCTGCTTGTATTGTCAAAGCACATTGTGTAAACATGAGACAAGACAAGTGACAGTGACACTATAAATGTTTACTATTTCCATGCAGTCATCCCAGAATGAATGACGGGAACACTTGATTAACCTCTGGTTTACAACTGTGATTGTCACTGTCATTCCATATTGTGAAACAGGAACATATCCCTAACAGTAATATATAGATGAAGGGCAGTACATAAATCTTAGCAGAGAAGTATGTCATTACATAAGACAATCATAGTGCTGTTATGTTGGCCTGTCCACACACATGACTTTATCCCAAAACCTGTGATGCATAGTGCCAGCTGTTCCAAAGAGTGAATTTTTACTAATTACATATGTACTTTTTCACATGAATAAATTCAGACTTCTCCTTGGGCACTTGTGACTAATAAATACTGTGCTCTGCAGGTTGTGTAACTAGATAGGTAGGAGGCTCAGTTCTTACCCTGGGGAACTTGTGTGTGTGTGTGTGTGTGTGTGTGTGTGTGTGTGTGTGTGTGTGTGTGTGTGTGTGTGTGTGTGTGTGTGTGTGTGTGTGTGTGTTTGTGTGTGTTTGTGTGGTCAGTTACATATAGCTTCCTGAACAGACATGCTGTATCAACTTTCAGTCAGTAGAAGATTTTAATGTGAGAGAGGAGGCCCCATTCCCCTTATCCCACTTTTATCACAAACACCTTCTCTCCATCCCACTGATGAGGTCAGGATGTCAAAATTGCACACTATGTCCTTACAACTCAGATTTCTCCTGTGATGCTTGTGACTAATTTGGTGTTCTACAGATTTTATAAATAGCGAGGTAGGAGGCTCAAATCCAACATTGGGTAACTAATGTCACTGAGTGTGTAGTGTCATGTATATTTGTGTCTGTGACAACACCCCATATATACATTTCCATTTAGGAGATTTTTCCCTGGAAGAGGATTACCCTATAGATTTGTTTTACCCCCAAGCAATAAACATTTTAGGATGTACAATGCTTACATCATGTTCTTAAAAATGAACCTCATCAAAGTGGTTGCATGAGTTACCCTGTGGCATTAGCTGTTGATACTATCCTCTCTGGACTGCTACAGATGGAGGTGGTTTCCAGCAATGATTGTCTGTCTGTGGGCAAGGGTGTAACTAGCCTGCTCTTTGTACTTCTGAGTATAATGTTCTATACATTACTTAGAGAAGTATGTCAGCAAATGTCTAAATTAATGCCATCAATAAGAGTTTCATAGATCGAAAAAAAACATTTTTAATGGTTTTAGAGGAAAGGTGATGCAAACATTTATTAAGTGGGAAGGGAACGTTTCAATATTTCAAATGCAAGGTGGGTTGGGAGCAGCAATAATAGCATATGATTATGAAATTATATTCTCTGGATGGTGGCTACTCACCTGTCTGTGGCTGTTTTACAGCCATGCTGGGTAGAGAAGGCTTCTAATGCATGTAGTATGTGTAGCTGTGTAGGACTTCAACCACCTTCATATATTTTTAGAAGAACATTAATGTATGAAAGAACGGTGATGTCGCTCATTCCAATGTGCCCTGTCACAATTGTAAGAGAACATCTCATATTGCATGTGTGATTCAGCCACTGTTCTGTACCTTGTGATCTTAGGTAGTCTGTTCAAATCCAGCCTTTGCTCCTTAGAATCACTTGTGTCACTGCATCTGTGAATGTGCAGGTAGGTAACAATGTTGTCAGCCAACTATCTGCAATGTACATGTATGGACGAGGATTCCTATTACAATAATTTCTGCTCCTTTTTCATACAGAGACTCTGTTCTGCATGCTGGTGCCTTAGTAAGGCATGTATTTGAATCTGTGATTATCCACATATTGTGCCTAACTGCCTTTCTCCTGTCTGTATTACACATCATGTGTGTCTGGGTATACCTAACATTAGACAATGTTGTGTGAGAAACACACATATAGCAACAGTATTTCAAAGAAATGGCAGGCACACATCTTCCTTGCTGCAATAAAAATGATATTGTGGCTTCAAAGACCACAATATCTCATCCTTGTAGCACCAGTGGCTCTTTGGTGAATTAATTCTGTACAATATCATGCAAATTTTGTCATCACATATGTCAGGTGTTCAAAACCCACATTGGCTGAGTGTAAATATTGTTTGTCCTAGTGCTGTTATCATGATTGACATCCACAAGTGTTATGTGTACAATTACAGTGGGACAAACCTCCCCCAGCCTTTTAATGTCAAACAAATTGCAACACAATCATATAATGTAATGATTTCACATAGGTGGAGTCTCATAGCTTTGTTAAGACTTCCAATGTGGCACATGTGATTCATACATGTTTCTACTCTGTGGGCTTACATAGCTTGCTGTTCAATTCCAGCCAAGGGTAACATTCTATTGGCATTAGATAACACTGCATGAAGCTATTATTCTCAATTTTTATTTATTATGAATGCAAATAATATGTGTGTTTGTGCTGTTTACCTGATGCTATGGTAGTGTTCCCTGTAATGTCTTGTGAGCATATCCAGTATAATCCTGTATTAGATGTGCTCCATTTACCAAGACCTTAAATTACTGCAATGTCATCAGATCTGTGTTGTTGTTTGTCACTTGTGTATTTTGACTGCTATTATATTACTATTTATCATGCACATATAGATAAAATGCATTTATTTTATTTATTTAACATTTGTTAACTGGGAAATTCCAACTAGGACAGGGGTCTATATCAGAATCTTGAACAATCACAATGTCGAATCTGACATTGCCAACACGTAAACAGCAAAACTGCAGAAAATCGAAGAGGTAAATGGAAATCTCCTTAAGGGGAGATTTCCATTTACTTCAATGTAGTGCAGTCTCGGAAGTGGAATATTTGAGTAGTGGGGGGTGTGGGGGGGTGCAGCCCCCACGTGAGGGGTGCAGGGGGTTTTGCCCCCCTGCTTAGACCAAGTAGTTCTGTTTCTTTATTTCATGTTTTTATTAGATATTCGATGTTACTGGACTTCGACGATATGGTGTTGATCATATCGTATTCAAAGTTTGGTAACATCGAGTATCTAATATAGACCCCTAGGACAGAACCTATTTTTATCATAGGCCTAGGGAAAAACACTCTAGACACATGTCTTTGGAATGTGGGAGGAAACTGGAGTACCCAGAGGAAACCCACACAAACTCAGGGAAGACATGCAGACTCCACACAGAAGGCATACCAGCTGAGAATCAAACCAGAGAACCTCTTGCTGTGAAGTGACAACACTAACTGCTGCACCACTGCTCCACCCGCATGCTTGTCTAAGATGTGTCAATGTAATATACCGCCATCTATGGTTTTCCAATGACAAATGTTAAAACATGTTCCTTTTGGCTGTGCATGACACAGCTGCTGTATGGCTCATGCCTGGTTTGTACAGGATGGAGTGGAGGATATAGCACTACAGTCAGTTATGACACAGACATTCTTTCTATATACATGTCATATTCAATTAACTGCCCTATATGCGAATGGACCATAATGTATCCACTGTCCTTGCTAACTATTATCTCAACTTGGCGTGTTATCAACATTAGTATCACATTTACTACCCTTTCTTACAATGTTGCATTGTGTTCTTCTCACACCCGTTATTACTATGTCCATTATTAATTTATGTACATGGATAAACACTTGGAAATAGGATTATTTATTATTACCATCAATATGGACATCTTTCTATTAAAAAATGTTTCTTTGTGGCATCATCACATTCGAATGCATCGAGTACATTTTTTGATATACCCTCCCCTTCTAATTATCCTTGCACTGTTCACATTGTATTCTATGTAGATTAGCCCAGTTTCATGTCCCCTGCATCTACTTTGTATAAGCTGCCTGCATGTGCTCGCATAATACGTTTTGTTTACATTCTATGCTTGCGCTTCCAGCACTGTTTCCTGGACACCAACACTGCTACTGGCCATGAAACGGTGTTTGGAATCATATAAGTGTGATGAGCAGCATGCTTATTCAATGAGCAGTGATGCTCATCGCACTAATGTGCTGCGATCGTATTAAAATAAGAACAACTAAGGAGAAGTTAATCATGTCTCCTTCTGTCTTTACCAACTCAACTATGTACGATATAGCATTTCAATGTATTATAGCAGCTACATATAGATGAAGGTTTGTTAAGCAAAAGCCTCCCCTCTTAATGTCTCCAGAAAGCTTAGATTTTGAAATGTATGTAATATTCTTCACCATACAAAACATTATGTTTTATCTTCTTTAGTCAATTATAGTGTGGACGAACTGGCATACGACATAACACATATGTAAGTTTTGAGGAAACAGCAAATATTCCTGCTGTACCTAATTTGGAGAATTTAAGGTGACTCCAAGTTTTCCCTCAAATGAAAGGTCGATTGTATAATATTTTGACACTTAAATGAATAGATGTTGAATAATTATCCAACATAAGCATTTTAAATATCTTATTGATCTGGTATTCTAAACAAAGGGCTTGATACCATCTACTTTTTAGTTTTCTCTTGTTTTTTTCATTTAAAAGTAGCGCATTAGATTTTGTAAAGAATAGCTCATCAGCGGTGTCCTTCAGATTCTTGTAATATGAACGCTATAGTAACTATAAATTTATCTGGATTATGTATAAGAAGAAAGCACTAATACACCAACAGCTCCATTTTAGTAGAGCTTTTATACTCCTATCATTTAATTTATTATTATGCTTGCCATTGTTTCAGTATTCAACAAGGCTAAGAGTGCTTCTCCCCTTTTAGAGGTGGGATATTATCCTGGTAGTCATAAGAACCTTTGTGATGTGTCCTAATCCTCAAAATGCAGGATTGCTATCAAGGACAGCTGCACTCCCAGCTGAGAACATACGCACCTCCATGTACTTATCCTAGTTACTGCATGTGTGTATCAGTGTTTGTGCCCATGGCTTTGCTCAGTAGTTGTTAGAGATTCTAACAGTGACTCATATCCACCATTGGGTTAGGACAGCTGTGAGTTTATCTGCCTCCCTACCACAAGATGGGCGAACTGGTATCAGCCACTGACACCCACCCGGCATAGCCAACTCTGCCAGTGCCTGGATCACAAACCAAACCTGTATTTATTTTATTTATTTTTATTTTATTTTACATTTGTTGACCGGGCTGGTCTAGCTGGATACATGTCCATTTTTTTTTCAGTAGAGGGGAGATAAGATCCACTTATAAACTTTACTGATGCTAAGATAAAAAAAAAGAGAAAGAAAAAAAAAATAATAAAAAAATAAAAAAGTGGTAAAAAAAAAAAAGAAAAAGAATGGAAGCTCCACTTACTTTATATATATATATGATTACAGTGGTGGGGGGCTATGGTTGTTCTAGATTCTGGAGTTAGGAAGGTTTGATTTCTGTGTACTGCTTGATGTCTGTTTTGTAAGTAGGACTTAAACCAGTTAAGAGATTGGTATCAAGTGAAGTGGGAATGAAGAATGTGAATGAGTATTTGGTGGTTGACCATGTCACACGGCTTGGATAGATCTATTTTCCAGAGTTTAGGGACATATCCTTCAGTGATGGTTCTGTTGATCAGAATAGTAATTTTTGTTTGGTTTCTTTTGATATAGCCAGGGGCAGGTTTAGTCTTGATTCTGATGGAGAGAGAGGGGGCATGAGGATAGAGGATAGTTAACTTTTAATTACAAGAACAATCAACAGCTTCTGAGTTTTGAAGATGGATCTGATAGTTTTGGTTATTGAGAATCCATAAAGGTTGATATGGCTAGTAGGTTGTTTGTTGTTACAACATTCCCAATCTTCCAGATTTTGTATAATCTGGGTAAGAGCTTTATCCCTAGAGAGTTAGGGTATGAATCTGACAGGTTGGATTTTTACATTTAGTAACACCAGCGGTTTCTGAAATTTGCATTTGGCTTACATAATTTAATCAGTTTAAGTGGAACTGCAATAAATGAAAGGTTAGCAAAAGTAAAGATCCTGCCTTATTTCTATAAATCCTGAAAATGTTTACATGTATGTGGTGTTCACTAATCTTGAAATAATATTTACAAGTATGGGCTTGGAACTTGTCTACAGAGATTCATCCTTAATTATTTTTGTAAATGCAGCTATAGATAAATAAATCACAACATTTCCTTATTTAGAAAAGAAATAGCAAGTGTCTTTGTTGCATGGTTAGAGAAGTAAAGTATGTGTTTTCTAAATGGTGCCTAATGTTGTCTAACAGGGTAGGAAGTCAGTGCTACATTATACAATGTATAATACAATGTAGACATTACACTGTCTTTATACAAATCATTTATCAATTTGTTAGCTTGAAGTCTATAAGTCAGACACTTCCCACATTTTTCTGTTTGAGCCCAGGCACCTGTAGCATATTTTAAAAGTAAAGATGAGCACTCTTCAGGTGAATTTCTTGGCATCTATGGCACAAACATATAATAAGCCAGTTATGATTGGAGACCAAAACGTAATCCTCTATATTGGTCTTTCTTAGTCTATTCTCCAAATTAATATTTTGGAAACACTGAACAAATAGCCTGTGGTATGATATCTATATCAATATAGTCATCCATACATCTAAATTGTCCAGATTTTCAGAGAATGTCCAGATTTTTTACTCATATTTTTGGTCTGTTTCTCATAAAATGTATATTTTTTCTGGCTAAACAATGAGGACTCAGGTCACTAAATAATGACATATACCTAAGTTTCAGATTTCATATCCTTCAGAAAAATGTATGCTAATGTAAAACTAGTTATTCTAGCAACTTTCCAAATTTATAACAGCGATATTTGAAACTTGTTTGGGCCTTTGTACAACCATTATTTTGGATTTATCCAGATTTCTTGTGCAGGTATGGTCATCACTGAAATATTTTCATAGGTGTGTTCTATGCTAATGACCACAAGGGCCTTTTTAGGCCTAACCATGCATCCCAAATCTCTGTCAAGTTCTGGACCCCTTGATAAGTGTAAGTAGCGGCTTGGAAAATTAAACATTTACAAGCAGGTGCCTGGGAGATTAATCATTTACAGGTTGCCCGTGTCCATTAAAGACATAGGTGCCAAACCAGGGATGAATCTTCAGGTGCCCAAGTTAAACTTGTTGGGTTAGGGAGGAGCTCTGCTTCACATGTCCATAGATGGGGTAGTCTCTGGGATACATACCTGTTTTTCCAGCAGGTCCTATTTATATCACAGGCAAGGTTTAAGTCTTTAGAATGAGTAACTCTGGTGTTTGTTTTATGAATATTCAGGAGGTCCATGAAAGAGGGGTCTGAAAATGCCCTGTATGCCAGGCATAGATCTCCCCTCAGCAGCCTGTAGTAGACAGAATACAGGGAAAATGTGTGTTTCAAATGTAATTTTGTTTAAAAGTGTTTTTATATAGATAGGTAAATAGGTAGCTATACAGGCAGATAGATATAGATATAGATATAGATATAGATATAGATATAGATATAGATATATACTTAGATCATTAACTAAATTGCACATACACCATGAAAGAAAAGCACACACAAATTAAACCAATAATACCTTATAAGTATCAGTACTATATTTATGGATTCCAATTTATCACTAGAATTAATTGGATATTAAGCTGTATATATTACTACATAGTGAAAACATTGTGGCACTGCCATAATGTCAGCAGGTGCTTTCTCCATTTTAAAAGTTTTAAAACACCACTTTTAGTTAGACATTTTAGTACAAACTACCATAGTACATGGCAATTTTTTGTAAAAAAAAAAAAGTTAAAACTGTATTTTTGGAGATTGAATTCTTAGATGATGACTTCATTCTTTTGAATGGTAGCAGTCTATTGACTTTTCATTTTGTCTAACTCACATGACTCCGTCTCTCACAATGTTATGCTTCCTCCAAACATTTTCAATAAAGTTTCTATCTCTTGACTGTGTTGTCAGTATTTACGTGAGGGTGTTGAGTGTCTGTGTTATGAGTGGGTGTATGTGCGTGTGTGCATGCATGCCAACACATTTGTTAATATTACCTTTTGTTGTGTTGAGTGACATTTGCCAGTGTGTTATCAAGTTTTGAATGCTGGGTTATGTACGATTGTGTCTGTTGTAGACCTGTGTTTTGCATCATGTCTGGTCAGCATATTCTCAGAATAATCAGCTTCAAGATATATACATGTAAAATATTGAGACATACTTAATTTGTCTGAGGTATGCTATTTGTTTATTGTCACTATTTTCCCTTGCTTAGAGCAGTCCAGAATGAATTTTGCATTCCTGATGATAAACTTGGGCATTCTTGTTTTTTAGCTATAGCACACATTTAACCACAGACAGATAGGTGACAAAAATAGTATCAGCAGATCATATAAATAAATTTGGTTCAAAAATTCATCACAGCTCCTTATCTGTCATCCACTCTACTTTAACCGGCTTGGTACATTATATCAAAGCTGTCAATTCCTAACCAAGGCAGCTAGAATCTCCATAGCCAATTCCCAGCTAATTCCCACCCTACTCTATGCATCCCCAATACTTACCAACCTTAGACAGACAGACCTACACAAGCCGGATGCTTGTTACAACAAAATTGCTAAATTTGCCACTGGAACCTCCTACTGTAGCCATCATTGTAACTCCCTTAAAGAACTGGCTAGAACTCCAGCAACTCCTTCACTTTAATCAACTCACCCTCGCTCATAAACTTACTAACCACCTCCTTAATATCCTTTCCCTTTAAACCCTTCTCCAACCCTATCACCCCACTAGGCCCCTAAGATCAAGCAACAAAAATCAACTATAAACTTTGGAACAATCTTCCATCCTCTATAACTACTCTACCTTCCAGCAGCCTTTTCAAGACTGCACTCAAATTCCACTTAAATTTGCACTGGTTTTGTCCTTGTTCTAATCCAGACTAACACCCCCACCAGACTTTTAACCCAACTATACTACCACCACTACTATACTTTATCTTGTCTGACAACTTTGTTACTAATATTATAAATGACAAGAAACTATCTTAACTTGCAACATTTTCTGTATATACTGTTGATGATCAATATCTTGTTATTGTATTAAAGCCAACAACCTGTAATGTTGTTTACTATTGTTGCAACTTTGTATCTCTATCATGTACATGCGGAGCTTTTCTCCCCAGGCATCTGCTGAAAAAGGACCTGCGTCCAGTCAGAATTTCCCAGTAAACAAATATAAATAAATTACATAAATATGTTTAATTTTTCCCATTATATTTCCAGTGGTTTTACATAGTAATGTTTTATCATTGCATTCTTATACCATACTTTTCTATCATTTCCTTTATCATCAGTTTTTATTTTCCACAAAAATATTTTACATATTTTACATTTTATTTCTTCATTTATACACGCCTGTTCTCTTTTACTCTTATTTTTACCATATCCCAAAATTTCTCAAACTTATATTTGTACAATTTTACTACTAATCTATTATCTTTTTCATTTATCTACTTATATTTTTACACTTTTACTACTAATATCTCATCTTTTTTATTTATCCACTTAACACTTTGTACAAATTTACTGAAGCACCATATACGACTGGGTAAATTAGCCCTAAACTTCATTCTTCTTTATTTACATACAAAACTCCTCTTTCTGCTAGGGTTTAATCTAGAACTCCATATAAATGAAAACAAATGTCTGCAATAATTCCTTTTAAAATACTGTTGGCAAAATAAATACACTTACTAAGTAGGCTGCTTTTTCTATCTGCATTGAATTTATCAAATAAGCCTTTTTCTGAAGGATAATTTATATGTTCTCCAGAAAATACTTTTTTATTTCTTCTATTGTTTTTCACATTTAACTCTACTTACATCTTCATTCCCAAATTTTATACCCAACACAGAAATTTCATTCATTATAAAATATGTCCCCTAGCTTTACTACATCACCTAAACCTTTACATTTCATATTCTATTTAATCTGGTCATGCAGCTTAATCTATATTTACTTGTCCTAATGGTTTATCTAGGGTAATTAAAGAAACCTCCTTTCCCAACACGTTATTCTCTTTTTCTGTTAACTTTTTTACTTCTATGTTTTTTTCTACCTTCTTGTTTCTTTAAACATTTCTTGTACATATTGTACTACACTATTCATGATCTTTTCCTGAGTTCTTTCTATTTCTTCGTTTATATGTTTTATTTCCCTCATTACACTACCATTGTCCTTTATTTATCTGCTTAATAAACTCAATACTTATTTTTCAACTATAACTTTTTTATTTTTTCTGGATTTCTTTTATATAATTCTTTTTTCTTTGTCAATGTACTTTCTGTCATTTTATTCTGAATCTTCCAATGCATTGTTATATGTTCTTTTATATTTTTCTTTCTCCACTTTTCTCACACCATATTACCACTGTAAGAAAATATTTTCTATATTTTCCTTAAAGATCATTCACCATTCAGAACAGTGTTCTCATAGTAATATGTTTTTTGCTTATTTTTATATATTCCTTGTTTTCCTTTATCTCTATCCATATTGCAAGATTATAAGAAAATCCTGTTTCCCCTACCTCCCCTTCTCTTATACCTAACCCTTTTGATACTATAAAATAATCTATTTCAGTGCTATACATGCCTCTTTTGAAAGTTCATGAATTTTTGTCCCAAAGTTTTAACGTACCACATCTTATAACTTCTAACATTTTCTTGTATATTTTCCTTTTTATGCTTGCCTCTTAAATCAGAATTAAAGTACCCTGTTATTATAATATTCATATTTATCACTACATGGTCTAAAATCTAATGAAATAAACTTTCCTTTCTTTACAATTATTATAATCATATAATGTTATAATTCTATATACTTATTTCCATTTTAAACCTACAATGGTTAATCTTCCCATTTTTTTCTTAAAGTTACATCTAATATCTTTATTGTATTTCTACAGAATGCAGCTATTCCAGAACATCTCTCATTTTCCAAGTTCCAGGTTATCTTTCCTCTCCATAGTTTCTCTCTTTGTAATCTTTCTTCATTTGTTAAAAATATTATGTCTTCTAATATAATTACATCTACATCACATGTATTACATCACTCTAAACTCCCTGTTCTTCTTACTATATTCTTAATAATATTCACATTTACAGAAAGCACTCTCAAATTTTCCTTTTCCCTTTTCCTTAGATTAATGGTTTCATAAGTTCATAGTTAATTACTAGGCTAGATTTCTTAATAGGCCAGTCTAAGTCTAACCAACTTCTTTCCTGAAGGTGAGAAAGTACTTCACTTAACCATTATACTAACCCCAATCATTATCTGTCTATATTCTTTTTTATCCATTTTATTTCTTTTTTTTTTTTTTTTTTTTTGCACTTATCCCTTTAAATTTTCTTTTTCTGTCTTTTGCCTTTTACCAAGAAAATTATTTTTTCTTTTACCATTCTAAGCTTCCATTTTATGTCTTCTTCCTTGCTTATTTCAGAACATTCTTCCATGTCATCATTATTATTTTTCTCATCTATTTTTTCTTCTGTTTCTACTACTTCCAAAATTTCTTCTCTTAGCTCATTTTCTTCTCTTTCTTTTTCTTTTTCCTTACTCTTATTTTCAGTTTTGCAATCCATCCATAGATGTTCAATCTTGTTACATTTATAACATTTCAATTCACATTTTTTGCATTATGTCCCATTTCTGAACAAATATAACATTTTATTTTGCCACAGTTACTTATTAAATGTCCACCTTTCCATAAAAAAGCAGGTTTTGGGTTATCCCCAGAATTTAACATCCCTATTCCCCTTCAAATTTATCATATTTAGTATACGTATAATTTTATCCCTTTCTGTTTTTAACACAATATTACAATCCCAGCCAACCCTTTTGTTGCAAAGTTTTGCAATGTCCAGTACTCCCTCACATAGATTCATAGGTAGGTACTAGGCTATTGGCCTTGGGGCCTATACAAGCCCAGCCAAAAAGGTACCCTGGCTTTTGTCACCCAATAAAATTATTTTCCTGTGCCACTGTTGAGAGAGCCACAGAGGTGATCCCCGGTGTGAATTTCCTATTTCCCATCCAATCATCAAGATTTTTCTTGAAGAGTGCTAATGAGGAGCTTTGTTTGATATAGACAGGTAGTTTATTCCAGAGTATGGGAAGTCTCTGGGACAGGAATCTATCCCTCTGGCATGTTCTGTTTATTGTGGTGACAAGGTTTAGGTCCCTAGAGCATGTAGCTCAGAGGGATTGGGATTTCTTTAAGTGGAGCATGTCCAACAGCTCTGGGTTTGACATAGCTTTGTATGTTAGGCAGAGATCGCCTCTGAGTAGGCGATATACGACGGAGTAAAGCTGGAGTTTTTTGAGATGGTCTGTGTAGGGCATCTGTTTGAGGCTGGTAATCCTCTTTGTGAGGTATTTCTGCAGCCTTTCCAGTTGTTGTAAATGTCTTGTGAGGTACATACCAAAAGGGGCGTTGCACTCTATAATGGGTCTAATGAGTGATGAGTAGAGGGGAACAATGACCTCTATTTTTCTGGATGAGAAACCTTTTGTGATGAGGTGTGCCATGTAGAAGGATTTCCTGACTACTGTGGTGATGTGATTATCAAAGGAGGGACTACTGTCCACCTGTGTCCCAAGGTCTCTTATCACACTTTTGGTGTTAAGTATACTACCGCCTATGTTGTAGTTTATGGGTACAGAGTTTTTACCAAAGGGGATGACAATGCACTTTTTGGCATTGAGCTTGAGACCATGGCTTTGACACCAGGCATCTGTCTCAGTGAGGCCCTTTTGTAGGATGTCCACATTGTTAGGAGTTTCGATTATGGCTCCTAGTTTGCAGTCATCTGCGAACTTCATTAGCCAGAGACCTTCTGTGTTAGCCTGTACTTCAGAGAAGTAGATACCAAACAGGAGAAGACCCAGGACTGAACCCTGTGGTACTCCACTTGCCACTGGTCTGAAGTCGGATTTGGAGTCTGCTACTTTCACAGTGTGGGTTCTGTCAGTGAGCCAGTTGGCAACCCATCTTGTGACATAGGGATTTATACTTAGTTTGGTAAGTTTGTCTATAATTCCAGAGTGGGGGATGGTGTTGAAAGCCTTGGAAAGCTCTAGATAGGCTGTGTGAACCACCTTACCCTTGTCTATGGCTTTGGTGACTGCTTCAAAGAAGTCTATCAGGTTTAGGAGACATGATCTGCCTTTTACAAACCCGAACTGGGTGGGATCCAGAGTTTGAAGATTACCAATGTCTTTGTTTATAAGTTCAATGATGATACATTCCATGGCCTTGCAGACCAGGCTAATGGAGCGGTAGTTCCCGGGGTCCGTGGTGGCTCCCCCCTTGTGGAGTGGGATAACTGTCGCTGTGCACCATTCAGCAGGCACAAAGCCTGAGGTGAGGCTATGACTGAACATGGTACTTAGGTGGGATGCCAGTTCATTCTGTAGTTCATGTTGAATGCAGCCTGGGATGTTGTCTGGTCCCATGGATGCTGTGTTCTTGGCTTTGGAGAGTGTGGTTTTTACCTGTGCAGCGGTGATTACAGGAACTTTGCATTCTTCCGGTATAGAGATGGGCTCTTTAGGGGGTGAGAGGGGGGTAAAGTTAGCAATGAACCTATCTGCCAGGATGTTGCAATATCAGTTGGGTCTGTATATTTAGTGACATTGTGCTGTAACTCAGAGCAGATCTGAGTGTTGCCATTAAGATTCTTGATATAGCTATAGAATGCTTTGTAGTTGTCTTTAGAATCAGTGGCGATTTTGTTTTTGTAACTAGCTTTGGAGGATTTTATCAGGGATCACAGCTTCTTAATGAGGCTGACCAGGGAGCTCCTCCACTCATGGAAATTTACTCTCTTTTGCAACAGTTTCTTCCTTCTCTTGTACAGTTTGTTTATTGCAGGGACCACCAGATTGTCTTCCTGTTTTGGAGGATAGCATCTTGGTTCTGTTTGGGATAGCATGATCCATGCACTCATGTAAGTGCTTATAAAGTGCAATTGTGTAGGATTCAGTAGTTGTAACTGTATTGTCCATCTGCATGGGTGTCATGAAGTTCACCACTTCTGTCTTAAGAAGCATGAAGTTGGCTTTGGAGAAATTTTTTAACATGGTTTCCTTAATGGGGGGTGTAGGCAGGATGTGGATATCTAGGGTAATTAGCTTATGGTCGGATCAGACCAATGAGGTGTTGACTTCAGGTGTGGAACACTGGTCACTCATGTTGGTAATGACTAGATCTAGGATATTGTTGCCCCTGGTGGGGGTGTGGATAAGTTGATCCAGGGCATTGGAGATTATGAATTCCAGAAAGCGCTGAGTGAAGGAGTTGGTACATGAGTAGTTTTCCCAGTTAATGGTGGGGTAATTGAAATCACCATTATTAGGGTGTTTGGTTGAACCCTAATATTTTCCAGTACATCAAGAATCCTGGGGCATGGTGGGTGATCTGTAGCAATCTACAATTTGGATTGCAGTTTTGCCCAGAGTTAGCTGCACTTGGATAACCTCGGCTGCATTAAGCTGAGCAACTAGCCTGGAGGTGTGGATATCCTTAATGAATATGGACACACCTCTGCCTTTGGTGTTCCGGTCCAGGTTACATGGCCGAAAAGTGTGGTAGGAGTTATAGCCTGGTAGTGCAGGGGTCATCTCTGGAGCCTTGAATCAGGTCTCTGTCACTGCACATATATCGATGTTCTCCATTTTAAGGAGTGCCTCAAGTGAGTGCATTTTGAGATTTAGACTTCTAGCATTGAGTAGCATCACCCTCAGTTTTTGCTTGCCTGTTCCTGTTATGGTGGTGAATTTGTCATTTGAACCTTGCCTAAAAGAGGCACTATAGGGGCAGCAAGAATCTTAGCCAGTATCCAGAATCCCAGGGGTGACAGGTGCAGGCCATCTCTGGCAAAGCATCGTGGTCTGTTGACCATGTCATCCCAGGCAGACAGATACTGGATCCCTTTAGAATGGCACCAGAAGCTTAATCAATTGCTGAAGTCAATAATTTTGTCCTTGTACTGCGGCATCATTCTGGGTGATGGCAGAATGCTACTCAGGGCTAGGGTCATACCTGCCTGGGCTACAAGATTGGAGAGCTCTTCCGTGTCTCTTTTCATGTAGTCCAGGGAGGTACATCTCAGGTCGTTCACACCAACATGGACAATGACAGAGTCATATTTGTACTTGTTGTGGAGTGACCTGAGTGCATGGGTTATGTGGTGGATCCTGGCATCCAACAGGCAGCTGATAGTAACCTTCTCCTTGTTTAGCCTGGTGAGTGGGACATCAGTGTGCCTGACTATAGAGTCACCTATGACTAGTGTGTTGGGTACGTTGTTTTGCCTTATTGGCTGTGGTTGAGTGGCACACTGAGTCTGCAGGCTATGTGTCATTTGGGTTGTGTTGGGGGGTGGAGATTGCTTGCATTTCTGCTTTGGAGGTCTCTGTTGCTTGAGCAGATTATTATTGAGAGCCTCCATGAATGTTTTTGTGTTTCTATGTGTGGATTTTGGTGGTGTAGATTTAGTGAGACTATGTGATGAGTGTGGTGTGGTGCAAGTGTTTACCTTCTCCTCTTGATTGTCAAGTTCAGTTTTGATTGGAGAGAGCTTTACCTCCAGTTTGGCTAGATAAGTGCATCTCTCACAGGTTGTACTGTTGGGTGGTAGGAGAAGAGGGTTGGTTGTGTACATGAGGCAATTTCTATATTGCCCCAAGATGCCCAGATTCATCAGATAGACAGGAGAGAACACTGGGAGCTGACCCTTGGACATGCCTGAATAAAAAAACTATTTTCCTCTAGATAAGTGAGGAAAGTGAGTACAAGAGCTATTTTTCTCTAAGCAAGTTTTCAAATGTCCTTTCAACGTCTCTCTACCTCTGTTTAAAACTGTACATGAATTTTCTTTTTGTTTCCCTGTTAAATGTTTTTATCACATAAAGATTCCCTGGGTTAGTCTTTTTTCATATTTCCAAGCACATTTTCCATTAAAAAAAAGTCAACTATAATCTCAAAAATGTTTCTTTCTTAATAATTATAAATGCTCTTATCTCACATACTTTTACACCTAAAAGACCTATTAAATTGTCCAACACTTCATACCTGTCCATTTCTTTGTGTCTTTACTTTAAGTCTTTACCACATACGTCTGTTTTTCATTTTCTTCTGCCTTCTTTTCTGCTATTCCACTTTTGCCTTTTTTTTTTTATTTCTCTGCAGGTTCTTTTCCATCTCACCAATATTCTTCAGGATTACCTCTACATCCTCCTTTTGTATTTTTTCCATAATGTTCCCCAGGAGACATGCCCTTTATTTTCTGGCTTACTCTGCACCACCATTTCTTTCAGTAAATCATACTGCAACCCTCTTGACTGGAGGGTTGTAATTATACATCTATCATTTGCTGACTCATCTGTATCAGATTTCTTCATAACATTTCCTCAGAACCCTGCACAAATTATCTGGTGTCAGTATTTGCTCTCTCCTCTATTTTGTTCAACACTCCATCATCTCCTTCTCTCTCCATCTGCCTCAGGACTACCTCTGCGCCTGGAAAGAAAACAGGAAGTACTTCACCAAAATGGGTTCCACTCACAACAATGACAAGTAGGGGAAGTTCCTGGATGCCCTGACGAAATATTTCCTACTAGTATAAATACCACGTCATGTGTCCTCCATGAAAAGAGACCACTGGCTTAGTGGAACTAACCTAGTCAACAAAGGATAAAAAAATAAAAAATAAAAACTGCAGGATGATCAATGCTTCCTTGTTAAGCTGTTGCACAGTTTACTGTTTGCAAAATAACAAAAGGTTTCACAAGCTCAGTTAGGATAGTATCACTACCAGTAAATGCTCGTATTTCACTTACAGATTATGATAACTTCAGATTTGCTGAAAAAAACTGTACCCCATGTGTGTGAAGTTGCACCACCAATTATTTCTATTCTAATTCTGAGGTATCACAGACTCAAGGAAGAAAAATGTTAACTTTTCCTATAAAATGGAATAATGTTCCATTTTTGCTGAGGTTGTGTGAAACCATAATATATTAAGGATGTTATGTAGTACAGATGGGTTTGCACCGCTGCTCTGTATGCACTTAAAGGTTAGCAAGATCAGCTTTAGTAACTAGTTTTGCTTAGATGTTGCTTTTGATTGCTGATTTCAGTCAGTCTTTCAGAAATGTTATTTTGGAGAAAGTGAATCGGAATTATTCATGTTACCATCATAGGAGTTCAGATCTGCAGTGATGCACACAATTTAGAAACTGTGTATCAGCCCAAGCAAGACAGTGCTGCAGAAAATGAAGAATGTTTAGTGGAAGTTCTGAAGAATATGGGGCTGTAAACAGGCTCACTTACAATGATGTCATATATTAATTCCTTTTGTGGGGTTGTAGATGGGTTGATATACTTTCACCACTCCTGCCAATGACTCAAGATAGTTTTGTCCAGTACTGGTACTCCCTCTGTATGCTATGCATTTTCTAGATCACAAATGTAGTCCCAGACTACCAGTCAAACATCCTGTCAGCTTTCAGGTCTTAGGTCTATGTGAAAAAGAAGAACTCATCAATTTACCTTCCAGTGACTTGCAAGTCAAAGCTTGAAATAATAGCTTATTAGAAATATGCCTAAATTCTTTATGTAATCTATATTTTATAGGTAGTTTCTTCCTGTTACTCTATATTTTATAGGTAGTTCCTTCCTTTTATATGCAACAGCTCAGTGCCTGTAAATGTTTGACAGCCTATTTCTTAGTGCTTTATCTCCATTGCATGTGCTGTTTCTAGGACTCAAAGTAAAATATCAAAGCATCTTCGAGTGCCAAAGCTTATTAGGATCATTTACTGTTCCTTTCAAAATAAAGGCAACTGTTCAACAGCTGTTCTCATTGTGACTTCCAGCAACACAGATTTCTGAGGCAGAGACATGGTCATCAATCCATACCATTATTAAGTGTTTTAATCCAGACTCTGAGTTTAAGCCTAGAAAAGATTTGCCAAAGCAATTCCTCAATCTATGTTAAAGAGTGTTGGCTGCAGGCTGTAGGTTTAATACTGGTAATCTCCTTGGATTTTGAAGTGTATCTACTGCTGACTGCCAGTATATTGTATATTCTTTCCACAGATGCTAATCTGGGTGATTCGTAAATGATGTTTGCAGTCATATGCATAAGATGTGAACAGTGTCTATTGTTCAAAGTCGTCATTTCTGGCATGACTCTTTAAATGAATCACACAATATTGTTCAGAGAACTGTTGGCAGTGGGGCTCGACATGAGATATATTGCACTTCCACTGGGCAGAACTTACTGCAAACACAGATCAAGTGCTGACATATGCTAATGACTACTTCATGTAGTAGCACAATGCATACATCAGAGTGTGAATCGCTTATGGTCTGGGAGAGAAGATCTCTGAGAGTGGGTGAAATAAACCTTACTTTAAGGTTATAAAATACATTCTCCACTCCACATCTGCATACTCGGTACAATTGATCCTAATGCTGGTCTTACGCCTTCAGGGATTTTAATGATGTTCATTTCTGATTATGATGTCAGTATAGGTTTCACCTCCGCACATAAGTCTCTCTTGACTGATACACACAGGCATGTACATGAAGGTTGTAACTGATTGAGAAGGACACCTTCAGTTAAGTATTTACACCTCTCACAGACATTGTCCTGTGTAACTGGTACTCAGGATGTACAGATCAGTGCAGCTAAAAGGAAGTTTGCTCAACTCAGCATGAGCAGTTTATGCAAAATGGAAACTGATAAGTAACTCACTGATGCTATAAGAAGGCATTCTTCCTGTAATATAAGAAAAGAGCAGTGTATTGCTCATTGTACCCGCTAAGGAAATACCACAACCAGGACACTGCTCTCAACAAAGCTCTGTACAGTAAATAGAACAGGAAAAAATAGCCAATGAAATGTAGGTGAAATTTGAATTCCCGATGGTCTAAACCACCCAAGGCCTGCAGCAAGTTGTGTGATTCTCATTTATATGAAATCACAACTGAATCTAAGATTACCTCCACCCCTGGCCTAGCAGATTAATTTGAGGAAGTGAGTTAAACAGAACAAAACAGAATTTAAATAACACAAACCAGAACAACTGTAAACAGCTAAAGTGCAACCAGCAATATCAGGCAAAGCAAGGCAATATTAGCAGAAAATTGACTAAAATTATGTAAAAAGTGCAGGCAATGTCAAAACAGGTAAAAACGCCAAAAAGCAGTATAGCCAAGGGCGCCCGCAGGCAGGTGCAAGGGGGTGCACTTGCACCCCCCCTGGAACCGGCTGGTCAGGAGATTAGTTTTCTTTTTATTAAAAAAAAAAAAAAAATACTTTGGCATTCTTCTTTAAGGAAAGACTTGGCACCAGAACGATAGGGAAAGGGGGGTGGAGTGCCTCACCAGTTTTCCGTCCTAAGCAGCTCACCTTGCACTTTAAAAAAAAAAAAAAACAAAAAAAAAAACACTAAATACCTTCTTTATATTCACGGCTCAGCTGCATAGTCGCTTGCTTGCCCTCCTGCATTGCTGTTCGTGGTTGGCTCTATCTATCCCGCATTTCCATTGTGGTTGGCTCAAAGTCTGTGGTACATAAACATCGTTTCCGCAGTTGCCTACCCTTTCCCGCTCTGGTCGCAAACTTGCTGACCTGGATCTGTACTGCTCTGACTGACTGTTTGGCGGGAAGAGTGTAAACCATCCACCACACCACATATCACATCGGAAAGTAAGTGCTTAATAATTAAATGTTCATTATTTGCTTTTTTTAGTTTAAATGGTCAAGTAATCACACAAAAAATGTTGATTTTGCCTATTGAAGTTTCATTTCTAAAACATATGACATGTTGCCCTGACTTGGGAATGGAGTAGTCCATGATTTCTGTGTCGTATTAGAAATATAGAAACCCAAAAGACTTAAATTAAAAAGATGGCTGTGGTTGTAGTGAGTAGGAATTTGTATTTCTATTTTTTTGTGATGTTTCTTTAAAATTTTGTTCAGATGCAAGGCATTGACTTTCTTTATAAACATAAGGCTTTCTACTATCCTTGCTTTTGTCTTGTGTCTTTCAAATTGGGTGTTGCTTGAAATTCCTTCAGGGTGTCTTGGAGGTGGAAGCTGTATGCTGGATGTAGTGGCGTTTCTGTTGGAACCGGTTTGAGGTGCTTTTGGTCTCTAGAAAAGCTGACAGAGCCTGGTTTTGTAGCAACTACTGAATAGCTATAGGTCTGTATAGAAGTAGTTCATCTTCATCCTTTGTCTAATATGTTTCCTTCTTTCACTTGTCTTCTGTGTACATTTACTCAGGGAGCTGACATCTTTCAGTAAATTTGCATTTTGTAATAAAGCAGAGTAACCCCAGTTCTGTCAGTTTTTCTTATAGAGAAAAAACGTCATAATTCTCTATCTCTTCATATGTTATGGGCCCTTGTAGTGTCTATTTTGTGTGCTTTCACAGTTTCTAATGTTACTTATTGGTCTACTTTTAACTTCAGAAGGACGTTGTATCTTCTTGGTTGCTTTTAGTTGTTCAATCGTGTGTTAAATGTTGTTTGTCATCTGATGTGAAGCAGGAATTGTGATGTTAGAGTTTGATAAATTGAGTGTTCTACTCCTAAAACAGCTTGTGATCAGCAAGAATAAACTTTGTTCATACTATTGTGAAGCCGTTGTTTATAAATGCTATAATAGCCGGGTAATTGGTTAATAGTTTCCAGGCAGATGGATGTTGTTATGGTGTGATGTCAAGTAGTTTTGAACTGCAGATTCTTCAGTAACCCAGACTGAAGGATCAGAATTTAAGATCAAAATTGTATTTGTAGTTTCATATTAAATGTCATGAACGAATTGTTACTCATCTCTATATATTTAACATTTTGTCTTTTTGTAATATACTGTTTACTGGCAAAAATGTTTACCACCGTTTCTGCCCTTCCCAGTATTCTTGTTATATTTTCAGGTGTTTCTGGATTTGTTTTTATAAAATCTGTGGTTTCTGTATTTTGTGTCCTTGCAAAGCCAGTGGTAGCATTGTTGCCTGACAGCTACATGTTCTCTGGTTTGATTCTTGGCTGTCTGGAGTGTTTCTCTCTGGGCCTCTGCTAAAAATTAGCTTTTTTTCCAAGTCAGACTTTCTTGGTTAACAAATGCTAAAAAAAATGACACTCATTTGAATATCAGACTTCATATTCTTCAGAAAGTGCATGGTAACGAAAGCTTTTATTCTAGCAATTTTCTAAGTGTACAAGATGGATATTTGAAATGTATCCCTGTCTTTGGCACTGTATTCCCCACATTATTGGCTTCATCCAGGTTTTCTGCTAAGGTTGAGAGCTATGGTAAGAACTGAATTAACTGAATATGTTTGGGGGCTATATTTCCCCATTACTGGCTTTGTCCGGGTGTTTTTTGTTAAGAGGTTGAGAGCTATGGTAAGAACTGAATTCACTGAATGTTTGGGGGCTGTATTCATCCAGTATTGGCTTTGTTCAGGTATTTTGTGCTAAGAGGTTGACAGCTGTGCTATGGTGAGAACTGAATTCACTAGATGGTAGCCATTTAAGTTTCAGTCGTCCTCTTTCACAAAACAGCTGATTGGCGTAGTGGTATGTTGCTCTGACGGTTTTGCACAGGGTCCCCTGGGTTCAAGACATGGCAGTGAAATGTATTGTGGTAACGCAGCATTTTATTCTAGCAACTTTCCAACAATTATACAAGCAATGTTTAAAATGTGTCCCTGGTTTTTGGCCTTTTGTTCCCCCCCCCCCCAATACATTTTGGCTTTTTCCAGATTTCTTGTGCTGCAAAGTTCAGAGATACAGCTGAGTGTCGAATAGATTTTATAAGGAGCTGAGAGCTGCAGTGGAGCAAAAGTTTAGTGCTGCTTATGTTTAGTCTGCTTGAACTGTTAATAGCCCAACAGATAGTGTGCTTGCTTTTGATGCTGAAAGCTGTGGGTTCTACTCCCACAGTAGGTAGATGCATTGCTGATACTGTACTGTGTTGTAATGGGGGTGGATGCTGCAGTCCTTTTTGGAAAAGATACCTAGAAACTATGAACCTGTTATCAGTTTGCTATCCATTCCCTATTGCGGTATTACTAGCTTATCATTTTTTTATTGCATGCAACAAAGGCAATTTATTCTTCAAGGGCAACAGGCATTTTATTTGTAGATGAAACAATGACATATAAAGTTGTTTGCTAGCAGCAACCTCTTTATTAGTTACACATTTCTTTAATGTGGATTTTACTACTTCAGAGATTGTGCATATTTTTTACTGATACTGGTGGACTATAGAAGGTTGAGTAGACTTTTTATGATGGAAATGTTCTGAATTGGGCAGTTTTGTCATTGGTGTATGCATTTTGATTCATTGTTTACTGGAAAAATGTTCAAAACAATAAATTTAAAATGCCCTCTAACAACTGTACTGTATTGTACAAGGAATATAATGTAATACAGTCAGGAAGGTGTAACAAAGAGCATGTGTATGTTATGTTCAAGGGGCCTATGATTTTGAAGACAGCCCAGAGGTAATATTTATCTGCCACTGGCAAAATGTATTTTCTTTGAATGTGGGTTTCAATGCTGTTTCAATGCATGTGAGTTTCAAGGGCAGAGAAGTTTTAATGTTAAGTCTATTTTCATTGTGAGACTGCATTGCTTTGTTTAACAGATATGTATTAGAGTTTGAGCTGTAAAATGCAAAATAAAACTTTCAAATGAAATCTAAATCATCGCAGAAGTAAAACAGTATGCACATTACAGTGTTTATGGTAAATGGGGCAAAATAACCAAGGAATGGGACATGGGATTGGCTGCAGGGGGTGGGGGGTTCCATTCGACCATGATTTTGTGAGGGGGGGGGTAGCAAACTCAGACAGCCCCGGTTGAACTATACCTCTCAGTTGTCCATATCTTTGCAGAATGAATAGATATTTGCTTCTTATTTTTGGTTTGTTCCTCATACAATGAAGTCACTAAATGACAGACATTTGAGTTTCAGACGTCATAACCTTCAGAAAAATGCATGCTAATGCAAGACCTGTTATTCTATCAACTGTCTTAAGTTTATACAAGAGCAATTTTTAGTTGTGTTTGTATGTTCCCCCAATATATTTAGCCTTGTCCAGATTTCCTGCATTAAGAGGTTGAGAGATATGTGCAAATCGCTTTGTAGAATTAGGAATATCCAAACCTCTCCATTGTCCCCAATTTTGGCTCAAAATGTTGCTCTCCCCTAATAATCCTTCCTCAAAATGGCAATTTTGGAAGAAAATGTGATTGAAGTCTCCTAGAATAATGGTGTTGGCTTAATGCATAGGGACACCATATTAGTTAGGAGATATGGACTGATGGGGTACATAGAGGGGACCTATAGTTAGGTATGACACAGTAAGGAGTTTTGTTAATGCTAAGTTGGATGCAGAGGAATTCCACATCATTATCTCACCTAGCAAGTCTGGAGATGAAATGTTCTTTAAGAATATGTAGACACCATCACCCTTTCATCTAAGGTGGTAGGCCTGAACTTGTGGCAGGTATTGAAATCCTGCATTAAAGGAGTGCTGTCATCGGTCTTGAACTAGGTCTCTGTGATGATGCATATATATAGATGTTTTCCAGGGGAAGCAGTGCTTGTAAGGAGTGGACTTTTTAGCTTAAGCTCTGAAAAGGAAATAGGTTATTTTTTAATTCATGTAGCTATAAAATTCAGTATAAAAACTGTAAAAGTTTCTGAATGCAAACACACTATTTAAGCAGCATCATGGTAGGGAGTACTTCAGTACAGAGAGATTCAACTATATACATAGCCCTTTCTGTCAAAAACACACACACCATGGTCACACAGAGTTTACAGTTGTTGTAACAAGTTTCTGAATGCAAACACACTATTAAAGCAGCATCATGGTAGGGAGTACTTCAGTACAGAGAGATTCAACTATATACATAGCCATGAGTTCCCTTATACCTTTCTGTCAAAAACAAACGCACACCATGGTCACACAGAGTTTACAGTTGTTGTAACTTTGAAAAAATCTATTTATGTATTTCTTGCACTAAGAAGTTGAGGGGTGTGTGTGTGTGTGTGTGTGTGTGTGTGTGTGTGTGTGTGTGTGTGTGTGTGTGTGTGTGTGTGTGTATGTGTGTGTGTGACAGTCAGAGAGAAATGCCCTAGTTAGCTCTAACAGGTGGAATTTATGTGCAACTGTTTTGTTTAGCAAATGGTATCATTATTGTGGTATAGAATTTTAAAGCAGTGTTAGCACAGCAGGTAGCATTCTTGCATATTGATGCAAAGGGCTGTAGGTGCTATTCATACAGCATGTACATTTGTATTTTAAGGGGGTATGGTACTGCAGTTCTTAGTATGTCCTCCTTTGGATGAGACACCTAATAACTATGAACCTGTTTTTCAGCCTGCCACCCATTCCCTATTGCAATATACCAACTTACCATTTATTTTAATGTAGCACATGCAATTTATTCTTCAAGAGCAACAGGCACTGAATTTGTAAATGAAACACTGAAATATAAAGTTTTTTTTCTAGCAACAACCTCTTCATTGGTTTCAGATCTCTTTAATGTGGAATTATTCAGATGACTTACTTCTGCAGAGATTCTGCATACTGATTGATATTGGTGGATTGTATGACAGAAGTTTGAGTGTTCCTTTATGGTTGAAATGTTCTGAATTGGGCAGGTTGTCATTATTGGTTCATATGATATGTTTCATTGCTTAAAGGAAAATGCTCAGAACTATAAATTTAAAACGCATTCTAACAAGTGGTGCTGTATTATACAAGGGATACAATTCAATTATTATGCAGTATAATTAATAGTCAGGAAGGTGAATCAAAGAACTCTTGCATGTTTCTAAAAATGTGTGCAAGGAGCCTATGATTTGGAAACGGGCCAAAGGTAAACTTACCCTGCCACTGGCCAGATGCATGTTCGTTGAATGTGGGTTTCGATGCTGTTTCAGTGAATGTGGGTTTCAAAGGTAGAGAAGTTTTAATGCCAAGTCTGTTTTCATTGTAAGACTATTGCTTTGTTTAGGTTTAGTAAATGTCTGTCAGTGTTTGTGCTATAAAATTTGAAATACAAGTTGTAAATGAAATCCAGATATCTGTAATCATTGTAGAAGTAAAGCATAAAACAGTATGAACACTGAGAGATTTGAACAGTGTCTATGAGAAATGGGGAGAAATAGCCAAGTAATGGGACACTGGAATGGCTGCGTGGGTGGGGCAGCAGAGGGGGTGGGGCTGCATGGGCGGGGCTTGGGTTTGCACCCCCCTGCAAAAAATCCTGCGGGCTCCCTTGAGTATAGCATAGTAACTCACAAAGCAAAAATAGCTCAAAATGGCTGCAATAGCTAGACAACCTGAGTGCAGACAAACAGAAGGCATTTTCTTGGCTTTTTCTCTCTTTTCAGATGTAGCAGCTAGTTAAACAGTGAGGGTAAAATGACTTGCATTCAGCAGTTTCTTGAGAAAGACTGTTTGTGTACCTCCACAATCCACTTCCTACAATGTAATCCATCATTTCTCAGTATTTATCAAACCATCTATGAGACTGCTGACATACTTTTGGCCTTCTTTAGGTATGCTTTATGTGTTTGTGGTATACTTTACTGTACGGAAACAATTTACATCCATGCATACCCCAATTTATTCTAATACATATATGGCCTTAACTCATTGCATCCGAGTGATGCCTCCAGGCGCATCTGCAATTACCTCCTACTGTGCCTCTAGGCATCAAATATTGCTTGCTCATATTTGCATTAATAAGGCATCAAATATTGCTTGCTCATATTTGCATTAATAATTCCAAATCCATGCTGCATACAAGGTCTCAGGATATTTTATTTTGAAATATACATGATGGCAAACACAGTTGTGTTGATATTTGACCTATGTCAGTGAGTATTTGTTAGAACTGTAAGGAGATAACTTCATTTTTTAAAGGCTCAAGCCACGCCCACTGTGAGTTAAAGGTAAACACTCAAAAGAGGTGTACTGGAGGGAATGAGTTAAAGTCATGTGTTTATTCTAATACATGTATGGCCTGAAGGCATGTTCTCCAAGCAGCATAATGGCTGTGGAATACTTAAACAGACAATTATACTTCATCTACATGTGTATTTTACTTCTTTTTGGATGGGGCTGGTAAGAACTATCATACCCGATATCTGTGCAAGTTTCTATACATACACATATATATATATATCAAGGCCACATTGTTCTTGCCACCCCAGCACTCTGCACTTTTAAGTTTGGTAGGCATATGTTGGTAAGGATATAACAATTCTCATACATTTTTCCTTTCAATTTCAGACAAGTATGCCATAATGTGGTAAACAATGGAAAACTATTTTATTCCATGCAGATAATGACCACCGACCACTACAGACCCTTCATCTCCTCAGTCAGCGTATACTCAGCAGTTAGAAATCTGATGGCCCTTCCACAATAGTGCCAGACGTGGTATCATTAATGACATCAGTGATGTCAGTGCCAGACGTGGTATCATTAATGACATCAGTGATGTCCGTCTTCAGAGCCAGACCCAGTGAGACATTGGACCACAGGCGTGATAAGTATTGCAAAAGGTAGAGCAACCCACCAGGCACAGGAAGTGGTTCCATAATCAAACCACACTTAGCAGAGACGGAGACGTTCCTGGCATCTTTACAGTGAGGTCTAGAGAATTCCAAAATCCAAATGGGAGTCCTAGATATTGGTGCAGAGATGAGCAGACCATGAATATCTGTTGGTGATGGCCCAGGTGGGCATGTTTTAACACTGAGAAGTACCTGCTTAGTAGGTAAGTGTCATGTAGTAGAGCTTACAACTATGACTTCTTTTTCAGGAACATTTAGGCTTCAGGTACACAGGTCACTAGCATGAAGTATATTGACTACTAATTCCCCATACCTCCATATTAAGCAGTAGTATTTTACTAACTGAACTTTAGCTTTTGATGAGGGGTTTAACTTAATTTGGGTGATTTGTTTTGGTGGTTTCCCAGATCCTGTGTTATCAGAATTCTCATCAGTAACTACACAGATACCTGATTTTTAAGAACTGTCTAACTCTGATTATGATGGCAGCCATATTCTTGGTATGGTCAGGGATCATAATGTCAGTGTTAGACATTGGCAATGTGATATTCACATCCTCACACTATTCAATGGACATAGCTCCCATGCCTTTGCAACCCACCACACAAACCCAGGATGACACACAAGGACATGAAGACCAGACAGATTTAACCAGGGAGGGATATTGTCACCTGTGTCACACTGGCTGCTGCTAGATCCTGAAAGCAAGAAGAAGACATTAATGGACATTGTACAATCGACAGGGCATGGAATGGGTACCATCAAGTACCCAAGCTTGGTGTACAGGACCAGAATACAAGAATGAACAAACATCAATACATGCATTGCTGTGCTGGTCGAGGCAATACAATGACTTGCATAATGACCTCAGATAGTGCATGGATCACATGTGCAATATCATTAATAGATACATATAGAGATATAGATGCGTACACACACACACACACACACACACACACACACACACACACACACACACACACACACACACACACACACACACACACACACACATACATATATAGATACATACACACACACACACACACACACACACATACATATATAGATATATATATATATACATATATATATATACATATATATATATACATACATATATACATGTTGTGTCTTTCGGCTTATCCCATTTAGGGGTCACCACAGTGGAATTCCGGCCCACTAATGTTTGGTAGTGGATTTTTACATGCTGAGTTACCAGCCCTGATGCACAACCTTCAACGAAGGCATGCCCATTCACACATGCCTCCACACAGAAGACGCTGTAGCTGAGAATCAAATGGGACAACGTCTTGCTGTGAGGCGACAACGCTACCGCAGCACCACTACCGTGGATATATATATATATATATATATATATATATATATATATATATATATATATATATATATATATATATATTTAATGCAGGGAAGAATTCATCCCTTGGTCACTTCACACTTCACCTGCCCATAGAAGCAGGTGTAGTGCATTTATTGGTACACTATGGCAAAAGAAATCCAGAATTCTCCTGCAAATGTAGACAAAATGAAAAAAAATCAAAAAGTGAATCATTGATGGGGCACATAAGTAAATAAAGAACAGATAGGTTGGTAACCTACATGTGGTTGAAGATTGAACTCTCGAGTATCATTTGCCTGAAGTTTAACTTATTGAAGATCAGAGTCCCTCTTCCGGAAATCACAGTCAGAGTTCTGCCAGCAGTTATGCATTTTTTCAGGGTTAAATCCCCATCTTTGAATTGGTGTAACAGTAGAGTTGGGACATATACGTTTGGGGGGATTTGGATCCCGCAAAAACACATAAAAAGTGTTTTTTGGTGGTGAGGGATGCAGATCACAGTTTCCAATACTTGCACATTGAATTCACTCATAGTTACATAAGATTGTGTAGATATTCCTGGTGAATATAAAACTGGTTTGTCTTATAAAGAAAAAAAAGACCAACTTGCTCCTAGTGAAATGCATTAATTAGATTTGGTAAAAAGCTATGTTTCAGTGTGGGAATTCATTGATTTAATAATGTGAGTTAGAAAATCATGTCTGTATGACTTGTCATCAGTCTTTTTCCTAAATATAGCCAAAGGAATGTCAAACCTGTCTGCCAACGGTATCAAGTGGATGCGTCACCACAACAGCAGCTCCTGCTTAGTTAGAATACAAAACAGAGACCTCCAGCTGCCCTGTTCTAATCTAGGCACATTCAAGTTCATAGACCACACCCATGCTGTAAGAATAGCATAGTGCTGTAACAGAGAGGAAAACATTTCCATTGCAGGGAGTACAGCACCTTGTTTTAAAAAACTCCCACTACTACTTTTCTAAGTGGGATATCCCAGTCACTATTAGAAAACAATTTAAAAAATAAACATACTTACATAGTCTTTTGTCTCCCTATCTTGATTTTAAAAACAAGTCCTTCACTACCAGCTCTTTTATTTGCTGAGAGACACATCACAGACAAACGTAAGATATAAGAAAGTATACAGTGTGCTTGCTAATGCATGCAAGGATGTGTATAGATCTATAGTGTCAGCTTTCAATCCATTTGTGTGGTAAGACCAACACATTGTAATTTTGACACTCATAAGTCTGAGCCTCAGAATTACCGGAAAAAGTTCAAATATGTAGGACAACAGCAAATGTATATACATGCCAACTCAGAGACTGGTATATCTTAGTGAAAATGGAACATTTTAATAAATGGTAATGTTGAATTTAATAAGTCTGGATTTTCAGTCATTCAGTGACTATCTTTCAATTATTTATTTCTTCAGCATATAAAATGGACTTTTTTAACTGAAAGCATGCAATGGAAAGTGGACATTTATATGTTAATGGTTATTGTTGGTAATAGTTCATTTTGAAATAGTCCTGATATTCTATCCAAGAATAAAATTGTTGCACACAAGAATGAGACAGATGAATGGACAGGCAAGCAGATAGGCAGGCAAACAGAAATAGAGAGGATATGTGTGTGTGTGTGTGTGTGTGTGTGTGTGTGTGTGTGTGTGTGTGTGTGTGTGTGTGTGTGTGTGTGTGTGCGTGCGCTCAATGGATGGGAGCAGATTTTACCCAGAAAAACTCATATATGATTGTAACACACGTGTTTACGAAGCCTTTGGATCTGTCTTTCCCTAAGAAAGAAAAGCTAGAATGTTCTACATGTATTTTGGGAGGCAGAATTCATCAATACGTAGCCATATAAGATAGGACTATAAATATTCTGATATATCTTTGAGTTTGTCTTCCTTTGCAAAAGGGTTTCCTAGTAATTTTTGTTTTGTTTTATTTTTTTCTATTGACAGTCAGTGCAAACAATGAATACTGTAGCATGGATTCATTCAACTTAAAGTGCATAAATGTTATGTTGTGTTCTACTGGCATGAGGCACTTCTCCAAGAATACTCTGAAAACACCCAACAAAATACTTTATCTATATTTAATGAATCAGTTATACCATTATCACTGCAGAGAGAAAAGTCTTTTTTGCTGTGAACAAGACAATGGAGGATTTTCAAATGACAGCCAAGAAATAGCTGTATGTTCTAGAAAGCATTGTGTGGGTTTGTTTTGTTTGTTTAAGATACACCAAGTACATAGAGCTAAGTACAGAAGGTGAGTTACAGAAAACAACATACACTTTTAAATATGACATAAACAAAGTAGCACAACAAACAGTAACTTTTATATAGACAGAAAATGTAGCATATGTTGCTTCATTTTAAACAAATACTTTTAAAATAATCAGTTATCGTGTCTTATTGTCACCTATTTAATCACTGTATTTCAAATGTCATGCAGCTTCATACATTGCATAAAGCCAGAGGTAGATGTGCAGTGGAAGTAGGTAGTGTGTGTGTGCT
This sequence comes from Protopterus annectens, assembly GCF_019279795.1. Classification (NCBI taxonomy): domain Eukaryota; kingdom Metazoa; phylum Chordata; order Ceratodontiformes; family Protopteridae; genus Protopterus; species Protopterus annectens. Next base: position 550,738,779 of record NC_056734.1, on the reverse strand, counting down.
TGGGGGGGCGGGCGATCGGGGGAACAGGTCAAGCAGGCTGCAGGTCCTTGCTCTCCTGCAATTTATAGTTTGAGCACTTTGTTCCATTACTGTGCATTAGACAGAAAAGTCTGATGTCAAGAAACTGCACTCGATAGTGTAGTTATTTCAAAAATGTTATCTGTAAGCATCTCTTTGATGTTTTGTTCCTTGCAGCCTTTGACATTGTGCATGGATGCAACTACTTTAGATGGTAATTTTGTGATTCATCTTCAACTAGGTCTGACTCTTAGGATGAAAAGATTAAAGCTATGAGTGCTGCTGAATCCTGAATTTCAGGGTTTGATTCCCACAGTCTCCAATTGCTTACTATTGGACTCTGAATGAATTACTTATCGTAATGGTGCTTTGGGAAATTGGGCTGGTTCCTCAGTGAACTCGTGGACTGGATGCTTTGTAACTACCTATCAATTTATCATGCCTGCTTTTATTTTGGCTCTGTGGAACACACGGATACAGCCATGACTGCAAGCCAGATGAAATAAATTCATTTTGAGGCTCAGGCGCTAGAAGAGGTCGGTTGGGGAAGCAGAAAAATCATTCCTTTTTTACCCTGGCAGTTAGTGCAGACAATTAAGGCTGGGCACAATTAATAATCTGCTTCCTGCAGTTTAGAGTTCAATTCCTTCAGCCAACATTTGCCTACTGTGTATCTATGAGTAAGTCACTTAACCAGATAGTGCTTTGGGGCAGCTAGCAAATTGGGCTGGGCTTCATCATCTGCCTTCTGGTCCACATACCTGATAATCAGTTCTGAACCTAAGTATACATTTTGCACAAGTTTTTATTGATGTCAACCTTCTCAATGAAATGTCATTTGTTCTTCGCTATGAAACCAGTTCACACGGCTGCTATCACTACCACTGCATCTTGCAGTACTGCCATTGCACGCCGTCTCACATTCTTAGTCAGTTTAACTTTGAGAAGTGCCAATGTGCAGCAAGTCTTGATCAAGAAATGTTTTTATAGCAATGAGATCAGCAGAGAGATACTCATTTCCATTGAATACATGGGCTTGAGATGATAAGTATTTGCTTTAAGCATTCATCAATTTTCTGAGAAGTTCAGTAAATGTCCACTTGTAAAACAAGCCATTCAGCCCAACATAGTATAGCACTACAGGTCCTAAGATACAACTATTCTACACTATGGTGAGTGCAGTAGTTAAAGTGAGTAGTTTTTCATTGTGTGTGTGTATGTGTGTGTGTGTGTGTGTGTGTGTGTGTGTGTGTGTGTGTGTGTGTGTGTGTGTGTGTGTGTGTGTGTATGTGTGTGTGTGTATGTGTGTGTGTGTGTGTGTGTGTGTGTTTTAGTTGGTTGAAACTGCATTGACTTGTATTGAGAAGAACCAAGGTATATGCAGTGAAATTTTCTTACTTTCCTCACTGTTGTATTATCGTGGAGTTAGTATTTATAAGCAAAGGGTGGAGGGGGCCATAGCCCCTACAATATAAGCAATGAGTGGTGAGGGCCGTGTCCCCCACATGGGGGTCCAGGGAGGACTTGCCACTCTTGCAAAAATGTCCTTTTTATTTGATTGTACTTTTGAGTTAGATTTCGTCATTTAAATAAAATGTTTGTTGACTTGCAGAGCATGCAACACAGTACTATTGGATTTGACCTCACACTACAGTGAGAGAGGACTTCTAACGAGTACACTTTTCCATATGGAGATATTCTGCACTTGTTGGATTCCTGTTTGAATATGCCAAATTGATGTCATCTAGAAAGTGAAGTTCTTGCTTTTTTTGACAGACAGAATAAGTCTCCACTAATCAGATCACTATGTCAGAGAGGTGCATTCTACTGGAATTCTAAATTCATTCGCTAGCTCCTGTAATACCAAGAGCTGTTTGATTCTGAAATTTGGATGACTATGCAGTTCTGTTCTCTTTTTCACTTTGATGCAGGACCTGCTACTTACAGTACAACCTGAAAGGACTTCACAAAACCCATTGCCATCTACGAACATTTTCACACATTCTTGGATTCCTGTTTGAATCTTCCACTTGATCAGTGTCAGAAGTGCAACGGGTAACATACACACCTTTGATGCACAAGGCTGTGGGTTCTATTCCACTACAATAGCCTTGCCTCACAGCTATGTTGAATGTTAAATAGGCATTGTGGGGTGAGAGACATATGCAAAGTAACATGTGCTCTCTCCCTGGAACTGCCCAATGGAAGCATTTACAGAACCATGAGATTCAAGAAGATGCTTAGCCATATAGCTCAACAAGGCCATCCCAATGCCACAGTAGTGAACACTGCCAAAGATGGGGGGGTGCTAGACACAAGGGCTTACTCTGAAAGTATCATAATGGAAGCAACATCAAACCAGGGATCTGGGGGTGGGGTTGGCAGCATCACACGCCAGGGATTGATGTTGAGAGTGCAACATCAGCAGCATTGCTACAATGTGGACCAGTGAAGGTGGGAGGAAATATACTCTACAGTGCTGTACTGGCAACAGCATTACAATGGGGATTGGAGAATGTATACACTAGACAGCAGGGATTCACCTTTAAAGTGTTATAATGGTACCAAGATTACCACAGTGATTGGAAGTGGGGAGGATGCACTAGATACCAAGCATCCAACTTTAAAGCACCATAATGGCTCCAACATTACTTTGAAAACTAGGGTTGCAGTCATATAATAATCATAGGGGAGTACTCCATAAAGTGCCTTTAGGCACAAAGTAGCATAATATGGATGGGAAAACAAAGGACATACTGTAAAGTGCTTTAATGGCATCAGTGATAGTACAGGGATTTGAGGGGGACTGCTGGACACTAGGGGGATAAAGTAAAGAGCTGTAATGGCACATATTTCATAAGGGTGATGGGGTGGAGGAATCACTAGACCACCAAAATGATCAGGGATGACTCTTCAAAGTACCTTAACAGTACCACAATTGTAATAGGAATCAAGGGGGTGGAGATACACTAGATCACTAGGGCCTAGTACATACATGCCATAATGGCACTACAGTATTATCGGGGTGGTGACCACAGGAGGATAAGCATGGGTAAAGGGAGTGTGGTGTGTGTGTGTGTGTGTGTGTGTGTGTGTGTGTGTGTGTGTGTGTGTGTGTGTGTGTGTGTGTGTGTGTGTGTGTGTGTGTGTGTGTGTCTGAATGGAGAGGGGATTCCACAGCCTACATGAACAGCAGGTTACTACCACAATGCACATATCTGCATGTCATGGTATACTTGCAATTCAGGAAAAATGTAAATTAGCTGATAATAAAGTGGCTGGCATGTTTCTGATTCACTAGCTGGCATGTTGCCTAAACCAGTCTTTCAACTACATGGCTTCTGAATGACCATAATTTTTGTACTTCATAAAGACTTAAAAAATAAAAAGTAGAAAGTCATTGGCATTCAGAAGCCACGTAGCTGAAAGACTAGTATGTTTTAACAGGTTATTTGCATATATCCCATGGGCCTTCACTACAGATATTTTTAAGGTTTTACACAGTGAAGAGTCTAGCTTTGCTGTGTTTTCTTGCAGTTTTTAATGAATGGTGCATCTGTGTGACATTTATACCCTTTGTTTTATATTTTTAGTGTATGCTTTGGGAATGAAACCAGAGTGACAGAATACCCAGAGAAAACCCACGTAAACATGGAAATAACATGAAAACCCGACACATACAAGGAACACGTCAAGACTAAACCAGGACCAATGGAACTGTAAGACAGAGACCTTATTTTCATTATTATTATTATTATTATTATTATTATTATTATTATTATTATTATTTTAATTTTTATTTGTTAACAACGGCAGAACACAGATTCAAACAGATCATTTTCAGATAGAACCCAAGAAAGACCATGTAGGCACAAGAATACAATACAATGCAGGTACAACAAAGATAAAATCTTAAAGCAAAGATCAATAATTTAAGTGTTTTATCATATTTCATGCATTATATATGAAAATAGTTTATTTGAAACCAACTTCTCAGTGGCCACTGCAAGTATATACATCATAGAAGACTTAAGTATTACAGTAAAACTCTGCTGCACATGATGTTTACACCATGTACGTTAGGTATGGTTGGAGTGGGAGGAGAAAGAAAAGATTAAGACTGGAGATGTCATGGTTGGTGTGTACGCAAGGACGGCGTGCCACTTTGGTGGAAACAGTCACAGGTAGAGTCTATGATTAGATATTGTTTTGGTTTTATGCCAAAATTTAGGAAGGAGGAAACAGATCAGAGTTTTGAGGGTAGGGATTCCTAAATACAGGGGAACATAGTAAAGAAGTTGTGATCCATGTTATGAAGTTTGTTTGATGGGATCTGTAAAGAGGAGATTGAAAGGAATTGGGATTTTAGGCTGTTCTTTAGGTCAGTCTAGTAGCAACATATGAGAAGGAGTCTGGGTTTAACAGTTTGTGGGTAAGAGATGCTATTAAAGGAGTTTGTCTCTATATTATTAGTAGTCATTTCGCTTTGCCTGGCAACATGCAGTGCTGTTCTCTGAGTAAGGGACTAGGATTATGAGTCTAGAAATGCTGATAGTGGTGCATTTGAGGGCATGTTAGGTTTTCTCTTTCACTGACATTGATTGGCACTCTGTATTCAAGTTGGGCTAGCAGGAAGTCTTTGCAAATAGCCATTGTACTTTCTGGTGATAGAAAGTGGGAATTTTTCTGGCAAAAAATAGTCAATTAATCCATGATGCTGTTATATTGATGTGGCACTGGAAGGTGACAATTTAGTCTAACCAAACTCCTAATTGCTTTAGTAGTTACCTTGCTATTCAGTAGCATAGTTCAATTTTTTGAGATGGCTGTGAGTCTTTTGTCTTGTCCCAAAAATTATAGATTTTTTTTTTAATGGGGAGGCATTTAATACAAGCCTGAAATGGCTGGGTCAACTTGAAACTTGGAGGAGGCCTTCTTCTAGGTGTTTTTGATGGCGGAGGGAAATAAATGGGTGCTCTAGAGACTGTCACGTATAATATGATTCTGAGTTGTACAAGGTTTGATGGTCAATTATTTGTAAATAGAGAAAAATAGTAGAGGCATTAAAAACAAGTTTTGGTGAATGCCTTTGGCTGATGAGAGGAGAGATGGTAGATTCTGTCTTAACTTTGAATTTTTTGTAACTATTTATTTATATGAGCGTGTGTCTGTGTATGTATATATATATATATATATATATATATATATATATATATATATATATATATAGAGAGAGAGAGAGAGAGAGAGAGAGGGAGAGAGATGTGTATGTGTTTATAACCAGAGAGAGGATCATATGTTTTGTCAAGCTGCACTGTATTACATCTCAGCACAAAAAAGAGTAAAGAGACAAGTTGAATTTTGGTAGTATTGTTTTATAGAGCTGTGATTTCATAAACCTGCCCCTCAACAGAACAACATATACCCAACACATATAAACAAACTGATAGACAGACAGACAGACGTGCATATGACACAGTGAATTTAGAAAAACACACACATTGTGTTCAATACATTGAAAAGGAAAAGGAAAAGGAAAGCAACAACACCTTTGGTTTCTAAAATGGAAAGAAACGTTACCTTCCAGGTTTTCTTCCACACACACACACACACACACACACACACACATATATATATATATATATATATATATATATATATCCATATATGGTTCCACTTCATTTCGTCGAATTATCATTTCATCGAATTGCAAAACATCAAGACCAAATCGTCTAAAGCTCAAATCGTCGAAAACTCATAACATCGAATCTCAAATCATTGAAAACTATAAAGCAACTATAAATAACATCCCAGGCACTGTTTACTACGTTTATGCAGGGGGGCAAGCCCCCGTGCACTCCCACACCCCCCCATACATTATATTATACCAACTCCAAGGTCGCACTACAGTGGGGTTAGGAAATTACCTTTTTCCCCCACTGTCAAGTAATGTCTTGTTAGCTAGCTCTGGACGATTCCTGACTAACAATGTCAGAACCACCCATTTACAGGGCCCATTTAAGCGCACATGCACATTTTGTTAAATCAACATGTTGCAACATGTACAAGCAAAGGCCTATCATTGTGAGGAAAGCCAGTGTAGGGAAGATGTATTTATGACCACCTAAGCCAATGATGGCAGCCCCTGTTGGTGTATATTGCAGATCATTTATATGTCAACAAAGGTGGTAACACAAGTACAGATGCTGCCACCAGGGAAGAAATTAGACCTTAAATAAAAATGGTCTGAAATACTAGTAAAACCACAAAGCACTCTCATGGCTACCTGGATAATGTCCCCAGACAGCATACTAATGTATCATGGGGGGAGGGGTTGATGGCCAACAAGCACTAGGACAAAAAACATCCAAAATAGTCTGTTCTTGCTTGCATACATTTTTGTGCATGTGTGTTTGTGTGTGTGTGTGTGTTGAATTTTTTTTTTATACTACTGTGTATAACCTTATAAATGGAAGAAACGAATGCACTGCAGGCAGACAATTATCTAAAATTCTTTCTCAGATGGAATACTGTACTAATTTCTCAAGCACTGTTTATCTTTTGCTGAACCACCATGAAAGACGGCCACAGTTATATTTGCAAAAAGGAAAAATGAAGACCAGCACTTTCTTTACTGACAAGACCTATAACTCAGTTAAGCTTGTTCGTGTTAATCAGACTTCATAAGAACTGATCTTTAATCTGAAAGTAGGCAATATAAATATGATAAGGGACTTATGTGATATTATAGCCCCTGTAAAATTCAAAACATTCTTTAATAGTCATTTATTACAAGCAATATTTATTTTTCATTTATTTATTTTTGTTTGTTGACCAGGTAAGTGAGATAGTCCAAAGACCCTTTTTAGTCATGAACCTGGACCATTTAGGGTAAGAATATAAAAATTACATTCATTAGCAACAGTTTTACATTTGCTAATTTATATGGGGATTTCAGTTGACAGTAACAATTTTCATTTGCTTTGCAACTGGTTAAGTTATACAAATGCAGTTGAAAGTAATTTTCATTTGTATTTACAATTTGTTCAGTTATATAACAAATATTAATATAATTATATTACTTGGTGTATTCATTGAGGACAAACTGGTTTAGGGCAAATCAGTAAAATCAAGTTAATGTGCAGTAATCAATATAAACATGAATTATAAGCCATAAAGGCTGCTAACTGGCTATGAAAATAAGTTGTTGCCCCTAGGAAGAAACACTACTTAGCTTTTCTACATACAGTATGTACAAAAATCTCCCAACTTTGGGTATGCGACAGCATTACATATTGCTCAAAACTTTCACTATGGTTGAGTTGGGATAACAAGTAATTATGAGGACATTACCCAATGTCCCCGAAGCATTTACAAGTTATTTCACTTTGGAGTTTATCTTCTAGGGATGATATGAACCCTTTTGCTGTATCCTGGCCTTTTATTTCAGGAGCTAGGTGCTTGCATAGGGCAGGGCACAGAATGGAAAAAGTATACTCTCCAAAAGTTGATTGGAAAGAGGGTCTACTCAGTGAGGTAACATTTTTGACAGCTTCTTAAAGAGTATACTGGCTCTTTTAGTGAGAGTTTCCTCATTCAAAGGGGGCAATAACTTTTCTTTTCAGATTTTGTATATCAGTGTGCCCAGTAGGTAGGAAGATCTTTCTGTTATTGGTACTCGATGGCTGCTGTGGTGTGAATGATGATTTGAAAGTAGTACAAATGTACAGATTTTGTTTTCAGCAATCTGAAATGTATGAGCATTCTGGGAAGAGCGAGAAACTAGTAATGGTCACCCGTATTCAAGCTTTGGTAGAAGAATTTTAACAGATATGCACGCAGCAGTTGAGAGCAGGAGGAGCAGCCTAGAGAATAATATCACTCATGTTCAACCTAATTAACTATATTGTCAGTATGAGTAGTAAATGCAAGGAAACGGTTGAGAGTTAAGGACTAGCTAGGTATTAGTATTCTGTTGCTATGACAACAGAATTGTTATGGTTACCTGTTATTGTGCACATAGGTAGCGTCTTCACACTGTCAGGGGTGCAAAAGAGCATAACATTATTTTTTTTTGAGGTTGATAAGAAGTTTGCTTCTCTCTTCTCTCTCTCTCTCTCTCTCTTTCTCTTTCTCTCTTTCTGTCTGTACCCCTCTAGTAATGATGTGTCATCAGTATACAATGTTAAATCCCGTGAAAGGAATTCAACTGTTAGGTTGTTAAATGGAAACTCCATTTTAGAACTCAAAAAGCAAGTTTTTTTTCATTATATATTTGCTTCTTTTACAATTTTAATGTGTTTCCCTCAACATGGTGGATAATGGGGCCTGCCTTGGTAATGTGATCTTGTTCTCTTGTTTTCATTCCTTCTTCCTAGAATACATTATAAGTCCTCATATTTATATGAGTCATGCTAGACATAAGGAAGTGGTGTTGTTTTCTCATGCCATTAAGAAAGAATGGCAGGACTGTGAAGCACTGTCATCTAAATGAACCTACTGTAACAGAGCTACTTCTATGTCTCCCTGACTGTGCCTTGTTTATGTGTCTGTCAGAGCTTGTTCTATGCTACAAATAGTTATCAGCTATGTCTGGCAAAATAAAGTAGGTAAATAGCAAGGTTTTGTAAAGGGACTTTTTTGTACTTCTCAAAGAATTGACAGACATTCTCCCATACTGTCATGCTGATATGTGAAAACTCTCACTTCAGTAAATGATCCTTGCTGTACATTTGCAGGTGACAAGTAGTAGGACTCCCAAATAAGTCTGTCTGCTACTTCCCAATGCCTTCAGTGGGAAGTTTTTTTCTCTCTCATTAATGATGCATAATTAAAATGTACTTTACTAATTCCTAATTATTTCTGTCATGTTCACTCCTTTTTTTCTATTTCATATTTATTTATACTTTGGTAACCAGAAAAGTGAAATGGTCCCAGGATGCTTTACAGCAACCACATTGGCAAAGATAATAACAAATGATAAATACACTTAGCAACACAAAGAAAAAACTACTGACATAAAGACATTGACAAAGGCTGAATGTGCAACACTTAGCCAGTGTATGACAGTGAATAAGTAAAACATTAAGCAACATTTACTAGAATGTATATAGTAATAGTGCTTAACTCTACTATGTCCAGTTTATTCATAGATTCATAGATTAGTACTAGGCTAATTGTCCTTGTGGACCATTTTAAGCCTAGCCCATTACCCCATGTGAGAATCAAACCCTGTACCTTTTACTTGTAAGGTAAGCACCTTAACCATTATGCCAACCTCCCACATAAATAATGAATTGTATGCACCCATATTACACAAACACACACACAATATATATATATGTGTTTGTCTATTTGTGTATGTATATATAAAGTATATGCATTCAGAAATATATAAGTGAGTGTGTGTGTGTGTGTGTGTGTGTGTGTGTGTGTGTGTGTGTGTGTGTGTGTGTGTGTGTGTGTGTGTGTGTGTGTGTGTCTATAATGAACTAGATTATATGACTGTGTGTACTTCATGTCCTTTAAAGAAAAACAAATCAAAATGGAAATTTTGTGTAACAGTATATGTGTACATACCCCTCAACCTCTTAGAGCAAAAAATCTGGATAAAGCCTAAAATGATGGAGGGACAAATAGAGCCAGATTTTAAATATTGCTCTTACAAACTTAGAAAGTTGATAGAATAGCAAAAAGAAGAAAATATGTCCAAGGAAGGCAAAGGTTACCCAGTAGGAAGTAAATACAATAAACGCTGCAAACAAACCAGGCATCCACCAAGGCTGTAAAGTATAAAACTTTAATACACAGAATACACAGGATAAGCACTTTCACACGAGTTGTGCTTCATCAAATGCACAGAATAAAACAACAGAACCCATTAAATACTAAAACATGTGCTTCAATTAACTAATAAAATACAGCAATCAATTATTGATGTATACATCTTTTCTTAAGAATTGGTTTTAAAGGAACTAGAGGCATTAAGACCAGGCAGTTTATCTGCCTGCAACTTTACAATCCACTTTGTCTCTGCAGTTTCAAGTCTGTTATTAAAATCGCCATGCCTTTTATTAAAATATAGCAATTGCAACACTATAAAATCAAAACTATGATCAGTAAAAATAGAAACATGTTTGGCTAGAGCATTAAGTATGTTTTTACGTCTAATGTCACCCAAATGCTGAAGAATGCACTCTTTAAGCATCCTAACAGTTTTCACATAGAATGAAGTGCAACATTTACATCTGGCCAAATATACAAGTCCATGGGACTTACAATCAGCATGGAAGTCAGGTTTAAATATAACATCATATACTGGAGCAAACAAAGCCAAATAAGCAAATCCAAAGACACTTTATTTTCTGTTGTTGGGACTTGTTCTTCTTGGTGTGACCATTCGTCTGAGCTCCTGGATTTCTTAGCATAAAATGGTAAATGTGTTGATACTTTACAAGAAAAAAATATTTTCTGAATTTTTTCTAAATGTCACAGAAATCTTTGATACTAAATTTAATTTATCTTACCATATAAACTATTATAAATAACCAACATTTAAAGCTTATCATTTCAAGACTGGGTTGCTGCTTATGTAAATTTGTCAGAAGAGGCGACAACTACCTTTAAACTCTTGACTTATCTAATTGCTTTGTTTTGCTATGAAATGTGAGTGTTAAGTTCTCCTCTTCTCTGCAATAAAAACAGTGGAAAACAGTTCCACAGCTTTCTGTCTTTTTTTATATCAGTTGCTGTGTTCTTGACATTAGCAGGCTGGTTTACTATTATAAAGTTGACACACAAAAGACCGTCTTACCTGAAATGTCAACTAAAACACTGAACACGGAATGTCAAGAAGGTCAGAATGTCGTAAACACATGTCCTGATGCAAATTCGACCTTTCTCAACATCCACATAATCCAGTCCTACTCAGCACAACACATGACGTGATGATATTGCGGGGGGGTCAAGCCCCCCCTGCACCCCGACACCCCCTCACATTATATACTCCAACTCTGAGATCACACTAGAGTGGGGGAAAAGGTAAAATTCCCAATCCCCACTGTACCACGATCTCTAATTACAAGACTGACCTCATCTGTGCGAATGCACTGTGCATTTGCTGAACCGGGACTCACACAATGGAAGGATCGACTCACGGGTCGGTCAACCGTAATTCGACAAGCCATGGTCAGCGAACCTTCCCTCAAAATTTTCAATGTATGCCTAGCAGGATTAATTGCCCATTAAGATTGACAGCCATACCTGACAGGTTAAACTACAGATTTAACTGTGTCTATGATATATCATGCAGGGGGAGATGAATTCCTCTGCAAAGTGTTTGAGAAGCTGAGCTTAAAAAATATGTGGACTTTCCCTTCCTTTGATTCTAATGCCAGGAAATAAAAGTTTTAAAAAGTACAAGCAAGTTTCTGGTACCTACACAATACTGGAACCATACTGTAGGCTGAAAAGAAACCTAAGGATTGAGTTAAAGTATAGGAGAGTGTGGAGTTTTCCTTTAATAAATAAAGAGATATGGCAGGGGCACTAAGACTGAACCTTGTGGACTCCTATAGTAAGTGTACCTTCTGAAGAAAGTTGATTGTTTGAAAGGACTTGAAAAGTTCTATACATTGAATTATTAGAAAAAGTTTAAGAATAACACGAAAACTTTGTCTTATTAAGTTATCTAATGTTATGTCATGTTATGTTATGTTATGTTATATTGTGCTATGTTATGTTACGATACATCGTTATGCTTTGTTAAATTATGTTACGCATAATGTGCACATGTGCTAACACCACATCTCATATAAGCTAACTTCAGTCATCACAACTATTCTCACCCCCACTCTACTACTGTAGCATCCTCCTTTCACATGCACCTCTCTTTAATAAATAAATAAATGTTACGTCATGATATAATGTTCATAAATTTTCCTAATCTTTCAATGTACTGTTTTTAATACTTGGCCACTTTAATAATGTTTTGAATTTAATTGGCTGTTACGATATCACATGGTCACTGCGGTATGTATGTTTCTTAATTGCAGATTAACCCCAACTTTTGAAGAAGTCCACTTTAGATGAAAGTGCTTAACTGAGGTAATCATCTTATCAATAAAGGTTCCATTTCTGAGCTTTTTTTTGCCTTCACAGTTTATCTTTAAAAGCAAACATTGCTTTCTTTTAAAATTGCTCAGAGCACTGACATCTGAGTGGTGCTGCAAGATCGACATTTTCCCATGGTTAAGATGTAGATGGGTTAAACTCTTGATGTTCTGAAGGGAGAGAATATTTCCATTAGTAGAGTGAGGCCACATTCTGCTGCTTTTGAGAGTAGCTGGAAGATGCCATACCTTCCTACAGAGGTACTAGTTCTCTGTGCAGAATGACAAAGAAACATGCTTTTTCTGAAAAATGATGTTTTGTAGAGATAAATATCTGAGTATTTGATGAATATCTGCATAATTTCCAGGTGCTCCTCATTTGTCCACCAAAGTATTCCCTGTATTTCCTTACATTTACTTACAATCAGTTCATTAGAAACAATCTAAATGCTTTAAAATTAAAATATAACAACTGGGAAGATGACTAAACATACACTTGTGATATAATGCAGCAGAAAATAACACTGCTGAAAGCAAACTTATGCAACTTAAATGAAGTACTGTGACCCTCCAAGTCCAGAACTGTTTTGGAAGAAATTCTAACCTGAGAGCAAAATAAATGTTACCTCTTTTAAGCAGTTTTGTTAAAATGCCTTATATCCAGACTGAAAATAGCACACAGTTTTGACTATTTTTTACAGATTAAACTGTCTCATAATACCAACACTAATAAAGTGGATACACAGTCCAGAAATTTATCAGGAGAAAATGTTTATACTGAGACTAATGTGCCACTCATAGGTACTGTTGCCCTGTTCAGCTTTTGATATTGACATGATTATTTGAGCATTCTGTAAAGCATATCATGATATATTTGGTGGCTGCTATTTCCAAAGTGGCACTGCAAGTCCTGAAATAATTATCTAAGAAATGGCATACAAGACTAAGGCAGTATCAACTTGTGTTGAAAGTTCTCTGGTCTCAGATACACTGTAAGTCCATCATTTAAATATGAAAACGTTACTTCCAGCACCATGGCACAGAAGGGTAAAGCCCTGACCATGTCCCAGATGATCCAGAATTGATTAGCATCTGTGGTGTTTGAGGCTAACAGGGAAGGATAGGTGTACCCATTCTGAGAAGGAGGAGGGTGGGGTATGTCCACAGGGCAGGCAAAGTAGTTTGACTTCCCCTGATGGAGGCCAGGGAAAACAAATGTACAGTGCTGTCTGGGAGGTGGGCAGGGTGGCTTGCTGACATTAGCTCCTTGCAGAACTGAAACATGGTATACAGCAGTCTGCCCATTTCATGTCCGCCCACAGGGCTTTTACAGTGTACTTGCCTTATAACGATTCACATGTCCCTGGCATTTCAGCATTACAGTTTCAGCTGTTGTTCACTGTAGCTTACTATAGAACTAAAGCTACAGTAGGTTATTTGATCACCCTAGGCAGTTCCTCAAACAGGCACCCACCTCAACTTAAAGCTCAGGAAAAGGAAAAAAAAAACATTCTGCTGTTGTGCAACTGTAGAAAACTGCTTGCTACAACTGTAAGAAGCAACTTGCTACAGTTATTACCGTATAATGAGAGCTTCAGCAGGAACTGCAAATGTAGTACTGGTAATAATTTATGAAGACACAATGCCTTGATTGTAAACTCTAGATCATTCTAACTTTACTTTCATTTCATTGCCAGATGTATGGCTTTGAATGGAAAGCCTCACTATTACATAAGTGACCTTGGTTCAATTAATGGCTTGGACACTGGAGGAGTTGGAAGGTGGGAAAGAAAGAGCATTGATGAAGCACTGACGGCTCACCTCTGTCAGGGATGGGGCTGGACACAGACACAATACCCAGGGAGAATATTCCATGTTAGACTCTGTTGTACAGAACAGGGAACACACACAGATGTGTGATGAAAGTGGTGGGCCTTGGAACATTACTCCATGATTTAAAGTGGGTGACACACCTTCTACTGCAAGCCTATCTCTTGGACATCTACAGTCATGTATACAGGGAAATGTGAGACAATAATGTGAAAATCTTAATCTTCCATGTGAATCACAACAGCACTTTTAGTGTACTTGGTTCTCATCTAGAGGGGAAATAATGGATCAGTATAGCCACAGGGGAGGGAAAGCTCAATGGTCTTACAGGGGCAATAACTTAAAAAAATTTTTCATTTAGTTCTCAGTGTATGACATAAGCATGTAGTGCAGTGTACTCTCACTGTATCTCATTAAGTTCAACACCTTGCATTTTTCTGCCTTTTAGCATTGCTGCACTGGCTTTGTACTGAAATAAAGTTAGTTATACTTTGTGAAGGTGATCTCCTATGGATGATGTGCACATCTTTCACCTGAGGTCTTCTTCCTACAGCTGCAGCAGGAAGTATATATAAAGACTAAATACCACTAGGAAGTATATATAAGTAGTAAATACCACTGGGAAGTATATATAAAGACTAAATACCACTGGGAAGTATATATAAACCCCAAATACCACCGTGAAGTATATATGAACACTAAATGCCACTGGGAAATATATATAAATAATAAATACCACTGTGAAGTATATATAAGTAATAAATACCACGGGGAAGTATATATAAACACTAAATATAACTGGGAAGTATATATAGGTAATAAATACCACTGTGAAGCATATATAAAGACTAAATACCACTGTGAAGTATATAATAAACACTAAATACCACTGGGAAGTATATATAAACACTAAATACCACTGTGAAGTATATATGAACACTAAATGCCACTGGAAAGTATATATAAATAAATACCACTGTCAAGTATATATAAGTAATAAATACCACAAGGAAGTATATCTAAACACTAAATATAACTGGTAAGTATATATAAGTAATAAATAACACTGAGAAGTATATATAAACACTAAATACCACTGTGAAGTACATATAAACACTAAATACCACTGAAAAGTATATATAAGTAATAAATACCACTGGGAAGTATATATATATATATATATATATATATATATATATATATATATATATATATATACACACTAAATACCACTGGGAACTATATATAAGTAGTAAATACCACTGGGACGTATATATAAAGAATAAATACCACTAGGAAGTATATACAAACACTAAATACCACTGGGAAGTATATATGAACACTAAATGCCATTGGGAAGTATATATAAATAATAAGTACCACTGGGAAGTATATATAAGCAAAAAATACCACTGGGAAATATATATAAACACTAAATACTAGTTATATGCTCACCATTACTTCTGTAAACCTTTTTGTCCTTCATCCTCTGCTAGAATATATTTTCATAGTTACAGCCTTGTGTTATTTTTACAGCACTGCCATATGCTCATCCACTGATTCAGTAAATGTTTTTTGGAGTACTCAGAACTGTAACTCTGAAATATTTCTGTTGGTCTAGGATTTATTTTTACTTTATTTTCACTTTGAGATTATGTTAGTCCCACTAGGACACTGGCCTCTTTTCAGGGGAGATCTGAAGTGATATTCATAAAAGTGAAATTTGACCAAGGCATCAGGGAACTTACCTTACTCTTCTGTCTAGCTGTTTTGCAACAAAACCATGTGTGGCACTGGATGGCTGTTGCTGATTTTGCTGTGAGAAATCCAAGTTTGAGGATGCCATGACAGATGGAGCAACATGTGCTTTGGAAGAAGCAGATCAAGCGATGACTGAAAGTACTGGAACAGAGTTAGAAGGAAGTGGATTACCAGCACAGGATTTGTTAAATTTGATGGAGCAAGGTTAACCAGAAAATGGACCGGAAGCAAACTGGAGTGAAGCAGTTGGTTGCATTATGGAAGCAGAAGAAATGAGAGTTTCAACAGGAAAAGCAATGTATTTTCTTGATAAAGGAGCAGGGATCACTGATGTGTGTTTGGCTAGTGGAGTAAATTGTTTTAAAGTCACACATCAGTAAGGGTCTATATTAAATAGTCGCATGCTTAGATTGTCGAACACCTAAACTTCGACACCTAAATGTAAACAACTTAAAATCCCAAACGGCCGTTTGCACACAGGGAAACAAGTCGTTTGGCTGCTATGTGGATTTTGCCCTGTTTACAACATAGAGTGATCTCTGAGTTGGCATATTTAGTTAGGGAGGCTGTGGGGTGCACAGCCCCCCACATCAGGTCAGGAGGGCTAGAGGGCAAAGCCCCCACTTGATTTCTGTTTAAAAAAAATTTTTCAGTTTGGCCAATGGCATTGTTTCCCTGTGTGGAAATGGATGTTTGTGATTTTATGTTGTCGATGTTTAGGCATTCGACAACCTAAGCATCAACGATGTAATATAGACCCCATCAGCAACAGGGTATGAAAAAATTTTATGTTGTTGCTGTAAGAAATGGGAGACAAGCAGCTGTTTTAATAAAAAGAAATATGTAGCAATGGACCATAAGTGAGCAACTCAGAATTAAGAAGCCTATGGAAAAAATTTACACAAAGACTTACTTTAGTTTAAATATGATGTTTTGGATAATGTAATTTTGCCTTTAGGATTTAGTATAAACATAACAGCATTAATACAGTTGGGCAATGAGGACTTCTGTGAAGTGAGTTTCGAAACATTTGTTCTATTAGGAAAATTCATGTCTGAGTTAGGAAGGAAACATGAGACTTCACCATGGAAGGACTATATTTTTGTTTTGAATTTTGGACTGCAAGTTAAGAAAACAAATGTGCAATTCAGAACTGCTGACCCTGACATTGTAGAAATAAAGTCTTTTTTCTTATCTGTTTCTAAAGAACTACATCATATAAAAAAGTATTTGATGAAAGAAATGTATGAACTAGGGGGTGGAAAGCCTTAGTAATACGAAATCTGATAGAATGAAGCATGCAGCACTGAGATGCTGTGGCCAACCAAAGGTCATTTTGTGTGCAGTGAAAAGGCATTTACTACAGGATGGTGAAAAAATAAGATGCAGGTGATGCAGAGAGAGAGAGGAAATACAGTTAAAAAGTATGAACCAAAGTGTAGTAAATGTAATATGCAAGGGCATCTTTTGTCTGATCGTCCTATATTACAGAACAAAGGAACAGTGAATAACTGAAGAAAGTACAGAACATGATAACAAATAAGATGCAATAAATAATTTTGTGGAAGAAAATACATATGAAGGACATATAATACAGTCAGAAAAAATGGAGTTAAATAATGGGGAAAAAAGATGGTCCCTTGGCTTCATTAATGCCTATAACTAAGTGTGCACCATTCTGTGTGAACAGCACAAGCATAACTCATATCTCCTTCCTCCTAATTTTAGTTTTCCTATGAATTTTCTTGCAGCCTTAAATATCAAAGGAGATTCATAAAGGTTATCACAAAGTGTAGACTACATGTACATTTAGTGTAATATTTCTGAGTGACTAGAGAGCACAAGAACTGTGGCAAGGATGTTCTCCAGTACGTCTTACACACTTAGAGTAGGCGTTAATGAATTTGTCTCAGTGTTATCCAGGAAGAGAATAGGTATAAAGTATTGGAAGCGAGGAAGGAGAGGAGTGTGATTTTTGACCCAGGAAACAAGCAATAACAAAATAATGAAACGTCAATAGGAAGAAGGGTACTAAGAAGGAAAAGAAAAATAAAAGTTGTAAAAAAGAAGCAAAGAAAGGAAAGGGATAATGCAAAGATAATGAGTGTTACTGAGATTAGTATTAGAAATTAAATCAGGGGCTAATGGTAACTGAATGGTACAAGAAACTGAAACCAGGAATTATGTTTATTAGATATGAAACGTGCTAAAAAAAGAGTGGGGAAGCAAGATTATATAGTCTGTAGGAAATGAAGAATGTTCAGGGATACAGGTTTTGATAATGAAGAAATTAAAAATTTAGATGTTACAATGCTAATACCAGGTAGGATGATGAAGTGTGATATAAGAACATGAGAATGATGTGTAAGATTATTTGCAATTTAGCCATAGATATATATGACAAACAGGAAAAATATGTGTGTAGTCTTACAAGTATGTTTTGGTTAACAAGTTTATCATTATAATAGGAGACTTTAACTGTAATTTAAAGAGGGAAAATGGGAAAATAATGCAAGTTGTAAAGTACTGAAGGAAGTTATAAAACTTGGAGAACTACAGGTAGGAAAAAAGTGAATGGGCCTATCAAAGAAGGATGTTTAAAACTGAGATAGATTATGTCATATGTTCTAATGGAGTGGAATAAATAGTAGGAAGTGTGAAAATTGTTGAAATCACACAGTCTTGTGGCAAGAATAAATGAGAATAAAGAGATAATAAAAGGAAAAACAATAAAAAGGTTTAACTGGGAAAGTTAGTAAAACAAAATAAATGAAGCTGGGGAGTAAAAGATTATTGGAAGAACACATGATGATGAGAGAATTTTATGAAAATTTGTCTGTATGGTGGGTATTGTTTAAAAAAAAGTAGAAGAAAGTTTTTTTAATACTAGAATATAAAGACATAAAGGAATGGCTTTGAGTAGAAACTGAGAAAAAAAAAGAAATAGAATAAGAGAAATAGAAAGTAAGCTGCATATCAAAAACACAGAAAGAGTTAAAAATCTATTATTCAGCCAAAGTGCTTTCTTAAAGGATAAGAAAGAGGAGGTATCACCTTATTTAGGGAAATAAGTGAGACTAAAAGGAGGAGGAATGGATGTGTTATTTGATTAAGAGGGGGGTGTAAGATGTGATCAAAAAGAAATAATGGAAGTTTTGGAAATATTTGTAGATAACATTTATGAAAAGGAAGAAGCTGTGAAATAGGAATGGTAATTTAAAAATATCTGAATGTGCCAAGGCAAAATGGGAAGAAATGCAGTAAGTAATAAAAGAAGGGAAAAGAGTCAGCACCAGGATTAGACATACTATATAATGAGTTATGGAAATAGAATAAAATCTGGTTTTCTGTAAAGTATTAAATGAATGGTTAGATAAAGAGATGTGCAAGGAGTAGTATGCAGTGGGGTGACAAAATTAATATGGGACAAAAATGAAGGGAAAGATGTAACAAACTAGAGACCCATAATTTTAGGGAATACCATTTATAAAATACTTACGAGAATAATACTAAAAAAAACAATGCAAGAAGTGTTGAATGCATTAATAGTAATGCTGTTTGACATAAAAGGGAGAGAATTAAAGGAAATAATAATAGTAAAGGAAATAATTATGATCTTAACAGGAAAAAAATGAGGTAAGATTGGTGAAACGTGACACAGAGAAGGCATTCATAACATTAGTCATGAGGCAATGTGCGGGGTATTACAAGCATGTGGAATAAGTAAAGAAACAGTGCAAGTTATAAAAACTTGTTTTGAAAATTCATGGGTAAAAGTAGCAGAAAATGAATGTATGGGAAAAGAGATCAAGGCAAAAAGGAGGGTTTAAACAGGGGTGTCCCTTAAGTATGTGTATATTTGCACTAGCACTGAATGCAATTATTCAAACTTTTATGTCAAAAATGGATGAGGAATGTTGAAAGGTTATGCAGATGATTTGGTTATTGTAGCAAAAGTAGAGGGGTGGGTGAATGAAAGTGTTATAAGAACTGAAAAGTTATTTAAAAAGGTTGGTTTGAGACTGAATAAAGGAAGGGATTTGAAAACAAAATGAAACAGCGGAAAGTGAGCCTGGAAGAAATAAAAATGTGCTTGTATATAGAAACATTTTAATTTATAAATATAATAAAAATGTATATATGTTAAATATATACATTTTGGGGTGAACTTGTTTATGGTGGGGTAATTTATATGTTTCTAGTTTTATATGGGGTTCGAGACTGAACTCTATTAAAAGAGGAATAATATACTACAAAAAAAGAAAAGGGGATGGATTATTAATAGTGTGAAAAAATAGGGGGAATACAATGGCGAGAAAATTGTTATATGAGAGGTATGAAGATATATGGAAACAAGTAAAAGGGAAAAGAAGAGAAGAAAAAGAGATTATGGAAATAAATGAATATGTAAATAACCAACAAAAAACTCTGACTGATGGCAAAACGGGCAACTTTATTAAAAACTTTCAGTGCTTTCATCTTTAATTGCTAAATACTTGCTCAGAACTAGAATCAGGACATAGGGAACCTCCAAAGACTGGACCCATCTCAGTTTGGATTCATCAAGGGCAGGTCATGCTTACTCAACCTGGCGAATTGTTTTTGAAAATGTCAGCAAAGCAATGAATGAAGACAAAATGGTACACACTACAACCTTGACCTAGTCAAAGCTTTTGACACGATTGCCCACTCAGGCATAGTAGAAAAACTAAATAAACTGGGAATAAACTTCTGTGTCACCTGCTTGATTACCAAATGGCTCACTGATAGGACTCAGGTAATCAAAAAAAGGGAAGTTACCGCCATAAAGAGAACAGTCACCAGTGGATTCTCCCAGGGTTCTGTGCTGGGACCTCTTCCATTTGGCATCTACTTTTCTGAAGTAAAAGCCAATGCCAAAGGGCTCTAACTGAGTAGGTTTACAGATGATTGCAAGCTAGGAGCAGTCATTGAATCCCCAAATGACTTAGCCATCCTGTAGAAAGGCTTGTCCCAAAAAAAAAAAAAAAAACTGTGACAAAAATGACTGAAATGAATTGCCAAAAAATACATTATTGCATCCTTTGGGAAGTCATCTACCCCAGGGAACTACCACATTGACAATATGTCTCTAAGCATTGTTCCAGTTGTTCAGGATTAGGGAACTAATATGGACAGTGAACTAACTTTTGACCAGCATGTGTCTGTTTTTGTAAGAAAGTCCTTCTATATTGCACAGCTTATAAATAAAGGGATTGTGTCTAGATCTAGGTATGTTATTACCCCCTTTTACTCAGCACTCATTAGGCCATTCAGTGAATATATTGCTCCATTTGGCATGTATCTGTCAGAACACATGGAACAACTGAAACACCCACAGAGATAACTTACTAAAAGAATGCAACACCTAAACAACATATCCTACATGTACCAAGTTAAAGCTCTGTCACTATACTCAGTATCCTACAGACTGCTAAGAGGTGACATATGCCTGACATACAAGGCATCCTCTGATCCATTACTGATGGATTTACTACACATCAGCAAGTCAATTGGCAACAGAAACACTTGGTCTATGAATCTCAACCTCTTCTGCAACATCATCCAAGCAGTTTGTAGGGACATGTATATCTTGCAAAGGATACCGCTGCTGTGGAACACACTCCCCATCCACATAAAACAAAGTTCATCCCTGTCCATATCCAAGTGCAATTTAAATCAATGGATGGGAAACAGAACATTTACCACAGGACTGTTCTCTGTACAGCTAACGGACAAAGACAGCTCCTAATTGCTTTATCCTATGCATGGGTCCCCTTATTTTTGATCCCAGCTATTCTCGCTGTGGGTAATATATAATTATGTGAGTATGGTCAAGCTCTAACTAAATGGGATCGGTTATTTTGAGGACAAAAATGGAAACTGGCTCAGCTTAAAATTGCCTGCAATGTAAGTTCATAGGTAATACTAGACAGTTAGCCTAGTACTTACCTATGAACCTATAAATAAAGTGAGAAAAGGAATGAGTGGTATGAAAAAAATATGCAAGTTTTTTTTTTCATGTATATCCATGGAGTGATTTTTCAGACGATGTTAGAAATGCAATAAAGCAAACAAGGAAAAGGTTTAAAGATTTTTATGAAGCTGGGTACTGTTTGTGGATAATTTTGTTAACCAAGTTCCCTTGTAAATTGATAAGTTTAATATGAAATATAAAGCAATAGAAGACAGAATGTTTTACGACTGAAAGGTAAAGGAAACTGCAAAACTTTGTTTTAGAATGTAAAATGAATAATTAGTTTTGGGAAAAGTTTAAAATAGACATAGTTGGGAAGGTTTCAAGGAAATGAATATGGAAATGAAATTGTATGGTAAATATGAAAAAGGAAGGTGGGAGGAAATTGATGAATGGGATAAAATAGTATTTTTTTCAATCTTAGTATTGTGGAAAGAGAAGTTGTGAAGGACCATTGTATAACAAAACAGAAAGGATGAAGATATGGTGGCAGAAGTAAGAAAATGGGTGTGAGGAAAGCATTCGGGAGGCTAGATGAAAATTAAAGAAATGGAATGTCAGAAGTATGCATAAGAATTGTGCTGTATTACTGATGAAGAAATTGTAAAATGGTGTAAATATGTCAGATACGGGATTGCAAAATTCTGTAAATAGTGTAAATAATTTAAAATAATCTGTAAATAATGTAGAAATAAATAAAGCAACCATGACAGGCTGTAGGGTGTTCATGCTATGAGATACCTTGTGGCTTAGCCATAGTGGATGTTGTAGCTCTGCATGAAAACAATTTGCTGGTCTCCAAGATGGAGCAGATGATTGATGAAAATAAACCTGATGAGTCCTCTGTGTCCTGTAATCAAATTGTTGAAAAACTGGAAAAAGTGGATCTTAAGGGTAATGTATTTGAGTCTCAGAAAATGATGTTACTCCATAAAGGGAATGGTAGTATGGATGCTGTGATTTGCCATTTTGAAATTCCACAGCATCTTGTGAGCAAATGTGCTGCTTCAGTGAAAGAATCTTTGTCATATGCAGTGCTTTTGAAGGCTAAGTATTCCCGGTTTTCAGTGGTTGCACAAAGGAAAGTTTAGTTTCCTGTGATTAAGATTTCTCAAAAGAGAGAGGTTTCTGTTAATATGTATGTTGTCTGAGGCACAATTGCTTAGCCTTTTGGTTTACTACTTCAGATTTTCAATACTTCAGTAGTTCATTTACACCTACATATAGACCATTAGGCCAATCAGAATGCAGACAGTGCAATAAATGCTTGTACTCTAGAGCCCATGAAAGTATCTAACTGTTTTTTTTTTAGACTTGCAAAGAAGAAGATGAATATATCCATAATTGTACCAATGACTGTGTTAAATAACTTGCCCTTGGTGCTGCCCTTATCTTATCTATTTTATACAACTAACATGCTCCTCTACTTGTTTTATTCATATTGAACTATTCAAGATTTAATAAAGTACAATATTTTTACTCCAAAGCCCTCTATGAGCCAAATAAAGTTTTCCCCTTAAGTTCCAATAACTAATTGTAAAGAGAGTGGAACTTTCTAGTCTTGATTGATAATGACATTTCTATACAATCAGTAATTCTTGTAGATAATTTTCATTGTATATTCTCCAAAACTAGGAGATCTACCTATTATGCGAACAAAACAGCATATTGTGCTCAATAGTTGGACGAACATATGTTATAAACAATCTCAAGAGATATTCTTTGGTTCCTGTGGCAAAATTACTAAGAATTAAAATAGTTACTTTTAATGCCATTGCTTTAACTTTTAAGGCATTGTACCTGAAACTAAAGTTATCATAAATGGTAATTCCCAAGTCTTTATATTCTTGTAAATTATGTAACCAGTTTAATCCTAAATTAAATTTTAGTTCAACCTTAGGTTTCCCAATAGTAAAGAACAGCACATTTGTTTAACGTGTAAGCCATTTTGAGTTAATCATTCAGCCGCTTGACACACGTAATGATTAAAATGGTCGATATCATCAGGTGATGTAACTACACATCCAATTTTAATATCATCTGTGCACTTCACCATCCACAGATGTTATGGGAATGAATGAAAAAACTTATTAAACAACACGGGTCCAAGTACTGACCCCTGGGGACACCTTTATTCACTTCTAGCCATTCTGTTGTAAATGTTTCAATTCTTACTCTTTGCTGTCTTCCACTGAAACTGGTTAGCTACCTAGCGAATAATATGCGGAGTTACCATGTGCTTACACATAGTATACCTCACCCTGTTATTCTAGATGCTATCAAAAGCCTTTGATAAATCTAAGTACACCACTTCAGCAGACATATCCATATCTAAAGCTTTTGTCCCTGGATCCTAAAATTCTGTAAGGTTAATAAATGTGGACTGATTTTTCAGGAAACCATGTTTTGTAAGGTCTTTTAAACATCCCCTAAATATCCTGATTATCGAAAGTAAGCACCTCTCAAAACTTTTCCCCACCAAGGAAGTTAGACTAATAGGTCTGTAGTTTCTAATGTTATCCATTGAACATCCTTTGTGAACTGAGATTACATAAGCACATTTATAATGTACACAGAACATACCAGACTGCAACAAGTTGTTAAAAAGTAGTGTTATGCTGGCTGAGATGTAATTACTATACTGCCCCCCAAAATACTCTGCAATATTGTCAAGTCCCGTAACACTACCCTGTTTGATACATCCCAATGAGGTTGAAAACAGGCACATATAATCATCTTCTATTATTACACTTATGTGAGAAACCTCTTCAACTAACAGGCCTCACCTGCCAGAAAGTACTCATTGAGCAAATTCGCCAGTTCTACACCAGCGAACAAAGCTTCACATTAATAATAATAGGTAAGAATGTTTTAACCTTTTTACCTAAGATATGAATAAAATTTCTTTGTTGAAGAAGTGCTCAGTATTTTTTTTTCAAATTACATTTAGCTGATCTAAAAGAAGTATTCAATCTTCTATTTACTAAATTAAAAGCTCCTTTTATGTTATTACTCCTCTGCTTCTTCCAAAAACTAAATGTTCTCCCCTTTTTCTTTAAAAGTTTTTTATGAGTTGTTTTCCACCAAGGTGGTAAGAACCTCATTGAACTATTACTTGTAATTTTCCTATACATGTTCAAGTGATGACTACATATATTTTTAAAGTCTTGCCAGCAATTCAGAACATTGTCTTTCTCTATAGAATTAAATTCTGCAAAATTAATATGTTTAATTGTATTCAGGTCAGGCATCTTAGTCTATTCAAAATACCACTGCTTACAAATAACTTTACTTGTTAAATTCAGTACCTACATGATCAAAATTACCAAGTGGACAAAGTTGATTTACCTTGGCTTTCCTATCTGTAATGTTGATAAGTAAAAGATCTAAAATGTTATTTGATCGTGTAGAAAAGTCAATCATTTGTGTTAAGCACACACAGGTAATATAATTCATCCTCTACCACAGACCCTGTTGTTTTGTCAGCCCAGCTAATCTTGGGGAAATTGAAGTCACGTAATATCATCAACTTGTCATAGGTCATAAACTTATCTGTGCTTTCAGTATACAAGTACTGCTCTGTACTGGACAAGGTAGGGCTTTTATAACAAACTAACAAATAAAAAGAAAGACCAGTTCCATTAGCTAACACTTCTAGGAATAGAAATTCCAAACTATGATCCACTTCCAACTCCCTAACCTTTAAAGGTTGAGTGGGAAAACTGCCACTCCACCTCCTACGCTGTTTGTTCTGAAACAATCAAATGATGATATCCAAGTAGCTGTATTCCTTCACTATTCCATGATTCAGTAATTGTCATCAAATTGCAGTTGTTTTCCAAGCTTATTAAATTTAGTTAATTTACCTTCTCAGACAAACTTCTTCCATTAGCGTAATACACCTTTAGTGACTTATACTGTCTGCCCTGTTTGCAACCAGCCTTAATTCCTAAGTAAAATGTAAAAAATGTTTCACAGTGTCAGGCAATTTCAAACTCAGCAATTTTTCCCCTCAGAAATTCAGATGAAACTTATCATCCACAAAAATAAATCTTTCCATGTTCTAATAAAATCAATATCCTTTTGCGTGCTAAAATTGTTCATCCATTTATTAAATAACATGGCTTTTGTAAATTGATAATTTGTTAAAGCCAGTCAGGAAAGAATGTCAGGAAAACAAATTTTTGAGCATTCTTCAAAGATGCGCTCCACCATGCTATACATGTGAAATAAAGGGGTCTTTGTAAATCTTTCACTCCTGTATGACCAATGACTGAGTTATAAGTCGATCTGTTCTTTATCAGTGCCACCACACCTGTGTATATATCATGTAGATTACATCCCTCTAAGCTAGATACCTTAACATACTCTCTATCAATACTAGCAAGTGGTCTAATACTTTTCCTAATCATCGAATCCCCCATAACTAATACCCATGCTGATGGGTTCACCTTTTACTCTTGTTTTCCAACATCACTCTAAAACTCCCTCTCACTGCTCCTCTCTTGCCTTTTTATTCAAAACTGGTTTAAACTGACAAGTAATATCAGTTAAAATATCCTGTCTCCTCTTCTTCCTGTTAAATTAATTTACTGTTGCTTAACAGTCTGCTTCTATCTACATTGTAGTTCTTCATCAGATGTTTTCTGTTGATTAGTGTACTCAGATTGAACCCTAATAGCCATTTGTAAGACATTTAGTAAATGAAAATGCATGCCTCCCCATCGTTTATGTGGATGAGTAGACCCATACTCCACATACTAAGAAAAATGATTGTCTTCAGAACCCTAAAAAATCAAAGGCTCATAGCCACTCACTAAAACTAGTGTTTAAATAGCTTAGCTAATCCACTGATATCCCCCTTAAAGAAATAAGCAAAAAATAAAATAAACTTGTAAAAAAAAAGGTTATAATGCAGCAAACTTGGCTGATTCATGTCTTTGTTTATATGGGCAAAGAGATTTTGTGAACTAACTTTCAAAAATGTGAGACTTGCAGAGCATTTTTAAAAACTTGTCTGTCCAAACAGACTATTGCTTCTTGGACTAATTATCAGTTTCAGGCTTGCAATATACCTATTAAAAAGAAAGTTATAGTGCAGTTTTGTACTGCTGCCATAGTGTTATGCTTAAAACCTATGTTCAAACTATTTGTCAAGAGGTCTATGATGTTAAAAAAGTATATGATGATAGAAATGTATAGAAAGAAGCATGGGGATTTTGGGTGAAGCTTTGAACTGTTGAAGGAAAAATTCAGCACTTACGAAGTGCCATTAGGATTAATTGTTTTCATTATTTATAACATACTCTAATCAGCCAAAGCCATGTTTTGTGTGGGTCATATAATCATTTAAAACTTATCCTAAATGAAAATGTCCTCAATGTGTAGAAATGGGGCATGGACAATCAAATTGTAAGAAAGTCTGTAGGAAATGTAAGGCTTTGGGGCACTTTTGATTTGAGTGTCCTCAGCTGCAGGAAATTGAAAATATTTTTCCTGCATGACTTGAGGCTTATGCAGTTATAAATAATAAAGATAACATACCTCTCGATTACCCATCAGGTCTCCCTGTACCTTTCAATTCCTCAGCAAGTCTCCCTGTACCTCCTGATTCCTCAGCAGGTCTCCCTGTACCTCTCAATTCCTCAGCAGGTCACCCTATACCTTCAAATTTCTCAGCAGGTCTCCCTTTACCTGTCAATTCCTCAGCAGGTCTCCCTTTACCTGTCAATTCCTCAGCAGGTTTCCCTGTACCTTTCAATTCCTCAGCAGGTCTCCCTGTACCTCTTGAATCTCAGCATGTCTCCCTGTACCTCCTGATTCTTCAGCAGGTCTCTCTGTACCTTTCAATTCCTCAGCAGGTACCATATCCTTCCCAGTTCCTCAGTAGGTCTTACTGTACCTACCAATTCTTCAGCAGGTCTTCCTGTACCTCTTGATTCCTCAGCAGCCCTCCCTGTACCTCCCAAGTCCTCAGCAGGTCTCACTGTACCTCCCAATTCCTCAGCAGGTCTCCATATCGCTCCTGAGTCCTCAGCAGGTCTCCCTATACCTCTCAATTCCTTAGCAGGTCTCCCTGTACCTCCTGATTCCTCAGCAGGTCTCCTTGCACCTGCCAGTTCCTCAGCAGGTCTCCCTGTACCTCCTGATTCCTCAGCCAGTCACCCTGTACCTCCTGATTCCTCAGCAGGTCACCCTGTACCTCTAGATTCCTCAGCAGGTCTCCCTGTACCTCTCAATTCCTCAGCAGGTCTCCCTGTACCTCTCAATTCCTCAGCAGCTCTACCTATACCTCCCGATTCCTCAGCAGGTCTCCCTATACCTCCTTATTCCTTAGCAAGTCTCCTTGTACCTCCCAATTTCACAGCAGGTCTCACTGTACCTATAAATTCCTCAGCAGGTCTCCCTGTACCTCTCAATTCCTCAGCAGATCTCCCTATACCTCCTGATTCCTCAGCAGGTCTCCCTGTACCTCTCCATTCCTCAGCAGGTCTCCCTGTACCTCCTGATTCCTCAGCAGGTCTCCCTGTACCTCTCAATTCCTCAGCAGGTCACCCTATACCTCCCAATTCCTCAGCAGGTCTCACTGTACCTCCCAATGCCTCAGCAGGTCTCCCTGTACCTCCTGATTCCTCAGCAGGTCTCCCTGTACCTCTCAATTCCTCAGCAGGTCACCCTATACCTCCCATTTCCTCAGCAGGTCACCCTGTACCTCCTGTTTCCTCAGAAGGTCTCCCTGTACCTCCTGGTTCCTCAGCAGGTCACCCTGTACCTACTGATTCCTCAAAAGGTCTCCATGTACATCCTGATTCCTCAGCAGGTCTCCCTGTACCTCTCAATTCCTCAGCAAATCTCCTGAATATGGAAGACAAACAAGGGGAAGGAAAGGACAATCTGGGTTCTGTAGATGAAGAACATGGGGTGAAGATATAGGTAGTGATGGTGTAAAGACTAGTGATGTTGTTGAGGAAATAAGAGGAAGCTGAGTCAAAAGGCAAAAAAAGTTTGCTAAAAGTGGGAAATGATAGCATTATGCTAACAGCATTATAAATGAAGTTAGATGACTATTTTGAAATTCTGCTTTACTTTTCATATGGATATTATTTGTTTATTAGATATTAGGCATCTAACCTATTCAACAACAACAAGCAGGAGCTATCTAGGGGTCAACCATTCTTGGACTTTTGGTGAGAATATTTGTTCAGGGATTGTAGTTCTATTAAATAATATTTGTCAGGTTTTGGATATTTTTTTCTTGCCTTCCAGGAAGCTTACTGGGTTGTGATCTTAAAACTTCTACTGGCCTCATGTGCTTATTAGTTTTATATGCTCCTCTCCACTGAAAGGACAGAGAAGAATTATTTAGAATACAAACTTTGGTACTGATACAGTCAGACCATAAGAATTATTGCATTGTCTGATGGAAATATTGCACTGTTATGAATTTATGAAGGTTGGTTTGTAGGCAATGCGTGAAAATTGATTCTTGTATAGGAGTTTGTAAAGAAAGAAACTGAGTGTCTAGACTGCACATAGTTCTGTTTGTGGCCATTGGAACTCCCAGGGGATACATAAAGAAACAAAGTGGCAGCTTTATTGTCAGTGGTTCTAAGGAGTCTAAGGATGATGCAAATTCAGCTCACACCACCTCACTTATTAACAGCAAATCTGGATGCCCATGATGGTAGACCTTCCATCACTTTAAGTTTTTCTCAGCTCTACCAGGAAGGCAAATGCTTTACTCAAAAAGTCTTGCGAAGTTCCCCAAACCTCTTGGCAAAAGCCTTATCACTAACTGTAGTATCCCAAGGACCATCCAGACTATTGCCTTTTCCACAGGTATATCAGCCTTAGATTGCATTCAATTGGGAAAATTCTGCACTGAAGCAACAGCGGTAGGTATTATCTTATGATGATGACAAAACGCAGAGGGGATGAGACAGGTACATAACCACTGATGCTAAGTAGCACTATTCCCCACTGATACAGTGGTGTCAGAAATAGTGGTATGGTGTTAAATATCCCCCAGAATCTGACCCCCCCCACCAGCACCACCACCAGGCCAGATCATTTGCCCACTACTGTCTTTACCTTATGTTTCACCATCTAAAGATACACATCATTAAAACTGTATTGCAAATGCCTTGTTTGAACAGTGATACTAAAACAACCCTCCTTTTGCTCTCAGTGGTATTTAATATAGACGATTCTCATCAGTTAGCCAGTCGTAACCCATTTGTATGTGTTTGAGACATGGATGCCAAGAAATTCGCCTCGACATCAAAGCTTGAGAGACGAATCTTGGTATCCATCAAGAATACATCATTTTGAATTATGATCAGAGATCTGATCATAATTCTTTGTAGCACATGGAGAGTTAGCTGCTCCATGTAGTACTGGTTACAGAAAAACAAGAAAAAATGTTGTGTCTTGCTAGCTTTCAAAGCCATAAAGCACTTAGCCACTTAGTGACTGCCATCAGAAAGGCAGTGTAAAACACAGTTCTATTACATTCACACTCATCTTGTCATGTCTCTAAACTGTCTATAGTTTCACAGAATGTCCAGATTTTTGACTCATTTGTTTGGTCTATCCCTCATAAAGTCAATGGTTTTCATACAATTCACAGAGGACTGATGACACTAAATAATGACATAAATTTAGGTTTCAGACCATATCCTTCAGAAAATACAGGCAAATACACATTCTGTTATTCTATAAACTTAATTGGTTTATAAGAGGAAGAGACACCTTACTGGCATGGGCAGCAGACAGAAATACATTTTTTTCCACTGTGACATCTACTGATCCATAGTGGGAGAGTTGAATGGCTAGCACAGGACCCAACCTTAACAACGTCAGCACAGGGTGCTTAATATTTGATAAGATTGAGTCTTGCATCGCACTAGTGTTTAACTGATTTGTTTTTTTCCAAATTTCAGAGTGTAATAATCACGCTCCATGCACTACATTATGGTGCAGTGTGTGGTGCACTATAGTACCTTATCCTGCTACACTGACCATAGAATGTGCATGGACTGTTGCATCCTTCCATGCAACCTGCTAGCGATGCATCATTGGTGATGGGAAACCTGCAAGCTGCTGTTGGCCTCATCTCAGAATAGTGGAATATATTGCTTTATGCAGTGTTACATCATATCCCTTCTGAGAGAGACAGGTAACTATCTGTTCTGTTGGTAAACAGTTGGGAGCAAAGTTGGTCATCTTAGAAGTGAGCCATAGTTCTTGTTTCACACTCATATGTCATACTGCAGCTACCATAGGAAAGTGTTTGCCGGCACAGAACAATCTGCAAGTATATAGTAACTATCACAATAAACATATGTTGTGCATCATTCTCTCCACTACTATTTGCATCCAACTAGAAATACATATGACTGAAGGAAAGGGGAAAGGGGGAACGGGAAAGGGGAAAGGGGAAGGAGAAAGGGAAAGGAGAAAGGGAAAGAAAGGAAAGGAGAAAGGGAAAGAAAGGAAAGGAAGTTATATGTGGACTCCAAACTCACCTGTTATCTCCTGTGGGCACAAGGGCTGTAAAGTGAAACTGAGGCTTTGGACAGATGATATGCATAAAATTATTCAAGTAAAATGTATGTTTTTTGTCAGTGTTTTAATGGCAAAAAAAAATTATAATATCTCTCCCTACACTCCATTTTAAAAAGTGAAGGTTGAAGAGTACAATAGAATGCTTCAAAACAGAAAATAACACATAGAAGGGTTTCTCACAGAAATATTTTAAAATGAGTATTGAATGAATTGCAATCTTTGAAGTGGGAAATCCCTTCCCAAGTATTCTGGATAGAATATTTTACAGTCACAAAGAAAAAAATAAATACTGACTTTTTTTTCCAGATAAGCCAAATGTCACTGTTTCCCTAGGATTTTGAAATCTTAGAATTAAACAATAATACAGTTTACCTACCATTTCGTGTGGCCCTGTGGTGCAGTGGTTAGCATTGTCACCTCACAGAAAGAGATTCCCTGGTTCGATCCTTGCCTGGGGTGCCTTCTGTGTGGAGTCTGCATGTCCTCCCTGTGGTTGTGTGGGTTTCCTCCGGGTGCTCCAGTTTCCTCCCACATCCCAAAGACATGCTGTAGGTGGATTGGACATTCTAAATTGGCCCTAGGTGTGAGTGTGTGTGTGTGTGTGTGAGTGTGTGTGTGTGTGTGTGTGTGTGTGTGTGTGTGTGTGTGTGTGTGTGTGTGTGAGTGTGTGTGTGTGTGTGTGTGTGTGTGTGTGTGTGTGTGTGTGTGTGTGTGTGTGTGTGTGTGTGTGTGCCTTCTGTGGAAGGTTGGGCACCGGGCTGGCAACTTGACACTGTAAAACTCCATTGCCAATCATGAGTGGACAGGTGATCTGCTGTAGCGACCCCTAACTGGAAAAAGCTGAAAGAAGAAGACAGTTTACCTATTATTTCAAAAAATTAAATTAACTGAAATGCCATTTTGAAAATTTCACAATCAGTGATTCCAAATTAAGAGAATTACTACACAAAAATCATATCATGCTGCATACACATACATATTTTTAATATGATATACTAAATACTCTGTGAAGAAAAACTGCAATGAGCAGAAAGCATTACTATGTATTTAGGCTAAAATGGTATTTGAACTTCAGGGATTTGTTGATCGAGGAACTTTGCAGAATGAAAATGTGCACATTCTCGAGAAAAGTAGGCAATAGTGTTACCTACATAAGGAAATGGGCCTTTAAAGCACCTGCAACACATTAATATCTCAGGTAGTAAGAATTTACTCACTGACAGGGAATCCCCAAAAGTGGCCGTAAATGTTTCTAAAGAACAGCACAAAGTGGATGATGATTATCATGCAATTAACATTATAGCCTAAAGCAATGGACATCTTGTTGCCAGAAAATGAAAAGTAAGTTAACTAGTTAGAAAAGTGGAAGCAGTTATAAAGGAGATGACTGCAAGAAAAAAATATAAATATATATTGCAATTATTTTGATGGGCTTGGCAAGCAAGATAAAACAAACAATTTCTACCTCTCTGATGTTCGAGCTTTATAAATAAAAGTATCAGGTAATAACCACTGGGAATTACCTAAATACTGTTAATATAAATAGTGGGGATATCCACAAAGACATTTCATTTTAACGTTTTAAACTGACTGCGATGGATTCAGAAATAGCATATCGATGAGCCTTAATAATGGTAATGGAATGACATGCTAACTTCATACATTAGTAGGCTAATGTCTGCTCAGAAAAGGGTGTAATGTTTCAAAAATCCTTGTCTAAGGGGAGGATTAGGGGAAAGTAAAGAGCAGCTGTTATAATGTAGCCACAGCAAGCAAACTGTATGACAGAGAACGCATTCTCAAAGTGGCTAGCGTCAACGCTTGCAGCTGCTTTCTTGCAAATATTCCATATCAGTAGGAACTTTTCAAACATTTAACACATATCACTACATACAAAGTATGCATGATTCACAAAAGTGTCCATTATTTTTGATGTACACTAGTTACAACTGTGACACGACATTATAATGTGCCTACTTTTCTGGCTCCAATATTGCAATTCATAAGGAGATACCAGTATTTTTTAAAACTTTTATCTTTCTGTTGTTGTTGTTTCTTTTGTGTTTCTATTATGTGTATGCAGGGGGTTGGGGTACTTATAAGTTTTTCATCTATTGAAAGCCAGAGGAAGCACAAAGATGAAATATTTCACAGAATGTGTGGATGATGATTAAAATAAACTTCCTGAAATAGCTGTGGAGTCCAAACCAGTATCACTATCTGGAAATGCAAAGGCCAGACATAACACACTGCTTACCAGCAGTAGAAAGATAACGAATAAGCAGTTGATAATGCAGGATGTGCAGTTTATTTGATGGATTGAGATGCAGGCAGACAGGCTGTGCCAAGTGATTCCTAACTGACATCATAATCTACTGAAGACAAGTCTTTTATTTCTCTAGAAGAACAGGCATACTTTTATAAATCTATCCCATTAGCCTTGTAAACGGGTTCCTCTCTATTTCTTTAAAACTCCTTTCAGAACAAGGTTTGTAAAAAGCATTCTTGCTCCTATAACCTACACATATTTAACCACAGCCCCATGTAAGTCCAGAATCTGTGTAAAACTGAACTGTTTTTTTAACAAATTAACAATTGTGTTGAGTCCTACAAAAATTTAGCAAAACAGCAATAAAAATTTTAAAATACAGAATTCCCATATAGTGTAATTTGTAGCAGGATACTAATGCCTACTCCTAAGAGATTGACTTCAGACTGCACGAAAGGGGTAACAAATTCTACAGATGACATTGAAATAAATAGATCTTACCCTGTGCACATACCAAGCTTTAAATAGCCTTGACTTACAGGCAGGGTACAGAGACACTTAAGTGACAATTCAGTATGGTATTCATGACATTGAGATCATGTGACACAAGTCAGCACTTCACTTCCAGGGAGAGCTGTACTACATCAGTCAGAGACTGCAGCTGCTGGTAAGACTATTTATTTTTAATTGTATGGAGAAAAAGCAAATGTTGAAATAGCTGAATAATGTAGACATGTTCAGTGTTACTATTCTGCTGTTCTGTTATTAATGCAGAGTTTAGCTTGGTAATACAGAGAAATTCGTGTATGGAAAACATGTGCCCCTCCCAAGTGAAAAGGGAACAAGTGTTTCATATTTCTGGAAAATATGAAATAAAGGACATTTTTGATCTATGCTGGATAGAACTACTCTTAGTTACATTTGGCTAAGCAAATTGCACTCTACTATTTATGTTGCTGTAGATTGTGTATGATTTTGTGTGTCCATGTAGGTATTTGTATATTTTAGTATGATAATCTTTACTG
This sequence comes from Protopterus annectens, assembly GCF_019279795.1. NCBI lineage: Eukaryota > Metazoa > Chordata > Ceratodontiformes > Protopteridae > Protopterus > Protopterus annectens. Next base: position 550,704,204 of record NC_056734.1, on the reverse strand, counting down.
TGATTTGTGTTGAACTTTGAAAAACAAAAATGTACTTACGTTTTCAGAAGAGTTAGAAAAAAACTATTTCTGCACTATGAGGAGGGGACTAAAATTTAATAAATAGCTCAGGGTGAAGTTAAAGATGGCGGCAAATTAGGAACTCCAAGCCATCTCATGAAAAGTAGTCTCGATTTGTTAATTCTTTTCTGTTTCAAAATGCAGATTTAATCTTTCCTAGACTTTAGCACTGCCTGTGAAAGACATTACTTAAAACTGTACCAGCTATTCAGATGACAGAAAGATGGAATTAAGTTAAACATTGAAGGAATACAACAGGTGTGTAAAACAAATGCAACACATGCCGTTTCAACAGGAAGGTTTGATTTCTTTGTTCTTTATGTCCGTTTTAATGGGCATACTGTATCATGTTGTTAGACTTCCCAGATCTCTGGTTTTACAATATAACGGATCAATAAGCATATTAATTTCTAACATGGGATAGCCATTAATCTTAATTTTTTTCTTAGATGAGATCTCCTGTACTTACTCAGAGTTTTCTAGAAACACTAGTAATGTGTCTATAAAGGTTATGGAAAACATTTTTAAATTGTAGTGCATGTTTACTGTAGGATGTATTACTCCTTTGTTTTAATGAAATATGTTTTGTTGCAGTAAGTGACTATTTATGTACTACAACTGAAGTGTTTGTATACTTTTGCCAAATTGGACAGCTGCACAGTTACATTAAAGCTAGTAGCGTATACAACTAAAATTATCTAGGAAAAAAGCTAAGAATAAAAGTTTACATTTTTTCATTACTTAAAATGCAGAATTTGTTTAGAGCAGTATCATAATATCATTGACTATAGATGAGATTTACAGACAATTAGTGCATGGCAAAGTGTAAATTAATGGCCATGTGAAGGGTTCCGTTGGTTCAAGGATAATGCATATTTTCTAAGCTGTGATCTGCCCCACAAAGTGAACTCATAAATATTAGTGCTGCACAATGAATCCCAACTTATATTCCATATTCAGCATTGCTGTCCCATGCTACAAGCATGCAAGTAACTGCAATACTGTAAATTAGCATAGATTGTCATCCGAGGACAGGCAAAGACCGACACAAATACATTTCTGCAAATGTACAAGTAGGTAAAGATATCCTGTCATAGTAACCAGCTTCTGTATCATAAATTATAACTCTTTCTGACACCATTGAGATGTTAATAGCTTTTTTGTGATTTGATATACCATAAGATAATTTTAAACCACAATTTTGCTGAAAAAATGTTTTGCTTAACTTAGTAGTACAAAGCACCATGCAACAGTTGCTTATCTGAAATCAGTCCTTACAACTTTGAGGGCACTAAAAGTATCAAACTACCTTTTATCTCAGATTTGCAAACGTATCAAAGTTTGGTTTTGTAAGTTAAAATAGCCATTGGATCTACTGAAGGGGCTGAAGGAGCCATAATATGTTTCCTTGAAGCAAAAAGAATTCTGCCACCTACTGTTTCTAGAAAACATGCACACTAATTTCTTTCCATGAACCAGAAATCAAATGAAATATTCAGATATCTTTCTTCTTATGCACACTTTTAATTCATAAAAGGCTCTACTTATGACATTTATTATTAAATGCCGAATACATCTGACTCAGTGCAACAACTTTATATCAGAAATACTGTCCTCCAGCTAATAATCATGCCTTTCCATGTGTATTGCCAGTCTGTTACCAACTGTGTTAGCAAATTATCTGGACTAGTTCAGCTTTCATTTCATTAATCTGCACTCCATGTATTTCACTCACTTTGTGTAATCCTTCAAAATAGTATGCTGCTCATTAACAAAGCGTGTCATAACAAATTAAGAAATCAATGTCATTTTATTTTATAACATTTCATGGGAGCCCTTACAGTACCTGATAGTGAGTGGTACTATGAATTTAGTTAAAAAGAAAAAAAAAAACATGAGAGAGGGTATCAGGGCATGACTGCATACCTTGAGATGTTCCATAAGCCTAAAATAGTCACTTACTGTGCTGCCTTATTTAAATTATGAGATGGGTCTCTTTTAAAAACATGCTTGTTTCTAGACACATACTCTACTTACATTAAGACTTCCCGTGCTAAGATGACACCTCAGCTGAAGATACCATACAATCTTTTTATAACACAAATCAGTACTAATCAAAACAATCAGCAAATAATTACTGTTACCCCATGGTATAAATATGAGTGACTGTGTGTGTGTGTGTGTGTGTGTGTGTGTGTGTGTGTGTGTGTGTGTGTGTGTGTGTGTGTGTGTGCGTGTGTGCGTGTGTGCGTGTGTGTGTGTGTGTGTGTGTTGTTCTGGAGATTTTTCTCACCGGGTCTCCACTGAAACTGGGTTTCTGACCCAGTCGGACACTACCTGGTTAACAAATGTAAATAAATAAATAAGTATATATATATATATATATATATATATATATATATATATATATATATATATATTTATGTCACATAATCGAATCACACTTTGCCTTCACTCTTTTCATAGAGATGAAAAGAGCAAATGTTTAATAAAGTAAGTGTTCAAATCAGCATATAAATCCACAGAGAAAGGAAGCGCTTGGCCAGCTTACAAGTAAAACACACACTGCAGTATGTCAAACCCACCCAGTTGGGGTCTGCTCCCCCACAACTCCCAGTCTGGGGGCTGCACCCCCCCCCAATATATACCAACTCCGAGATTGTACTACAGTGGGGCCAACTGCTTACTTTTCCTTTGGAATTTTTTGCTGATGTGAACGTTCACTTTATTGAACGTTTGCTTTTTCCATCTCTACTAAAAGAGTTTCTGCGAAGTGTGGTTTGCTTATTTCGCTTATGTAAAGTACACCCATATATATATATATATATATATATATATATATATATATATATATACACACACACGTGTGTGTGTGTGTGTGTGTGTGTGTGTGTGTGTATGAAAATACTCCAGCATTCTAAACCTTCCACCTGAATAAATGGAAAAGATATGTTGCTTTGGTTACATGGCAGTGTATATCAGCTGATATGTGCTGTATACAATGAATGTTACATGAATCTCAATAACAAGATTAAGAATCATTTAAGTCCTCTGAAGGTAGAGATTCCTCACTGCAGTATCATTTTCCTATTCTTTGTTTCATGAACTTGGTATAATGCCTACTGGTAATCTGATTACCTTTTGGCTTTATTTACTAAATATTTCTTAAGCCCCAGGATTGCTTTGTATGCTATACAGATGATTCATACTTGCCTTTTGACAACTGGAACTAATCCCAGCTGGATGATAACATTGTCAGAAATCCCATCACAACCATTCCCTTTCTGTATCTGACGTCATGCTATCGTGCATCATGTGCTCATTACAGAAACTGCTACCGTTCTTCTTCAGATAGCAGCGGTATCATATGAACTATCGCATAACTTTAGTATGGTATGACTTAGAAAGCAACTCTGCAGCATAAGACTGAAGATTTTACTATGGGGAGACAGAACTGTATCAAAGACTACCATATATTGGTTTTAAGTCACGGTCTCTAGATAGGTGATACAGTGCTTTCTGACAGAACTGTCTTCTTCTGGCTTTTCCCGGTTAGGGGTCGCCACAGTGGATCACCTTGTCCGCTCATGATTGGCAGTGGAGTTTTACAGTGTCGAGTTGCCAGCCTGGCGCCCAACCTTCCACAGAAGGCACACACATGCACACACTACACCTAGGGCCAATTTAGAGTGTCCAGTCCACCTGCAGCATGTCTTTGGGAGGAAACCAGAGCACCCGGAGGAAACCCACACGACCACAGCGAGGACATGCAGACTCCGCACAGAAGGCACCCCAGCCGAGGATCAAACCGGAGAACCTCTTGCTGTGAGGCGGCAATGCTAACCACTGCACCACCATGGCCACCCTTCTGACAGAACTGTATATAGGTCAATTCATGCTTTGAGCAATGCCCATGACTGGCACTCCCCCCCCCAACTAAAGTTGAAGCCCAAAAAATAAAGGCCTTCAACCAGAAGCTTCAGAGTCAAAAAATGCATTCAAAAGATCTGAAATGATCTCCATAGCTTTCTTAGCCTGCACACCTCTCAACCTCGTAGAGCAAGAAATTTGGACAAAGCCATCAATAAAAGTGGTACAAAGGACAAAAAAGATAGAATCACTTTTTAAATATTGCTCGTACAAACTTAGAAAGTTGATAGAATAACAGGTTTTGTATTAGCATGACTTTTCTGAAGGATATGAAGTCTGAAACTCAAGTCTTTGTTATTATTTTCTAGCTTCAAACTTTATTAATTTGCCACTAATTTCCCAGAAAATCACATTTTTATGAAAAAAAAAAACAGAGCAAAAATATGAGGCAAAAATCTGGGCATTCTGAGAAAATCTGTACAGCTGAAAGGTATGCTTGCCTGTTTGCTGCTGCTCTGTTCACAAACTCTAATCACTTTCATTCATGGACTGTAGCAAACAGCTGCCTCTTTGCTACATTATATGAATGAAAGTATTGTTCCGTTTGCAGAAGTCAGTGTGTGCACATACAAAACTGTTATTATGTATATGCATTGCAGTTCTTTGCTATCTTCATGTACTGTCAACTAAGCAGCTAAAAAAGCAAGATCACAGCTGTATAAATACAAACCAACAATGCTTGGATTTCCAATCAGGAAGTGATTGCCACCAAGGCAAAGCCAGCAATCATGTCCCCTAACACCTGCTCCTGGGGCATATGCTCCCTTCCCCCATCCTTTCTACAGGTCTGCTTTCTGAAAAGCATGTATTACTATGCTTTCCCCCTAAATTTCATCCATTCTACTTCTGTAGTAATGAATGGCTGAAAGAATAGCAAAACTCTTAGTTTGCTTTCTGACCCATGGCCTTAGTTAATTTCATCTGTTTGTTGGCTAGAAATGCCCACTGGCCATGATTTTCCCTTTTCAGGGGTAACCCAGGAGCATTATCTGAATAAGTGACTTTCTCATATTCACATTCATGTGCACATGAACATGGAAGGAATCAAACCCCATACCTTTGCCACAGGAAGTAGCACATTAATAGTTCATAGCTTTAGTCCTCTATACCAACTGCCAGTGTTTTATATCTGTAGGGATATAAGATGTTGTTTCAGCCCAGGAGAGTCTTCCTTCTACTTTCATCAGGGGGGGGAAAGTAGAATCTAGAACATTCTGTTAGATAAGGTATGAGATGGGTCAGTTGTTCTCATGATTTATGCAGGGAGGTGTTACAGTATTTGTATGTTGACTAAATTCCAGAACTGATTCTAACAGTGCAGTAAAATGCAAAGAAATGTATTTGTTAACATTATTGATTATCCGTCGTTTCAAAAGTAGCCTCTGTCTAGTATGGATAAAAATATATACATTTTAAAACCATCTTTTTCCTCCTGGAGAAAACATTTCTTGTAAGCGATCACGGAAAAGTCATTGTGAAGTGGCCCAAGTTATAAAATGGAGTGTTAGAATTCTTAATACTTAGATACGTATTCATAGACATTGTACATAATGTTGCTTGTCTGTGAAATGTGAAGACAGTAGAAAGATTCATAAACATGTATTTCACTCCTGTCACATGGCACACACTCAAGACACATACCAAAACTACCATGAAGCAAGTTCCACATAGACTGGGCTCTGGTTATCAAATTTTACTGCTCTAAACATCCTCCTTTGAATATTTCTCATTCAGTATTGAGCAGTTTCAGATAACATATATTACAAGTCAATTTACATCTGACTTGCAGAAAATTAGTTGACAATGGCATTTTGTCAGACTAATACATCTAGTCTGGTTCATCACAGTTGAAGTTTCATGTTACATTGGGTCTGTAACCTGACATTAAACACACAAATTCAGGGGTTAATACAAGGACTTTAACATTCCTAGATGAGAGCTTGGCAAAAGATCAGAGTCAGCACAGTGTTCCAGCATTATATTCTTTAGTGGAAATTCTAATATTAACATTTTATAAGATCAACAACAGCAGTTATAATGTCCCGGGCAGAAATGTTCAAGACCATATGCAAACATCAAACAACGTTCTATACAATAGCTCACCATAAGCCTGGGACGGGAAGCAGTCAACAAAACCTCTCTATATGTCTTCTGCCAGGTCTTACTAGTGGTGTGGAATGGCAAAGCACAGGGTTTGTTCTGCTCCACAGTCCTGGCACAGTGCAATTCATAAAGGTTTCACCCTTGTTAGCCAGGACTGCAGAACAGGGGAGATGCATTTTTGGTGATGTTCCCACTGTCTGGAAGTCATTGGTATTGCTGCTCCAGGGAGAGACTGGTGAGGTTGCACAAGGGTGCTTGTATGCAGAGTAGTAAGGCAGGTGATATGTCAAAGCACCCCTGTACCATTACTATTGTATGAGCTCTTATTCACAGTCCTTGTTGTGATAGTGCTACTCGTTTCTTGTTAACAATACTTACTCTGATGGTGCTACACATTTCTTACTCACAATCCTTGTTATGATAGTGCTACTCATTTCTTGTTCACAATACTTATCCTGATGGTGCTACACATTTCTTACTCACAATCCTTGTTGTGATATTGCTACTCATTTCTTGTTCACAATACTTACCCTGATAGTGCTACTCATTTCTTGTTCACAATACTTACCCTGATGGTGTTACACATTTCTTACTCACAATCCTTGTTGTGATAGTGCTCCTCATTTCTTGTTAACAATACTTACTCTGATGGTGCTACACATTTCTTACTCACAATCCTTGTTGTGATAGTGCTACTCATTTCTTGTTCACAATACTTACTCTGATGGTGCTACACATTTCTTACTCACAATCCTTGTTGTGATAGTGCTACTCATTTCTTGTTCACAATACTTACCCTGATGGTGCTACATTTTTACTCACAATCCTTGTTGTGATAGTGCTACTCATTTCTTGTTCACAATACTTACTCTGATGGTGCTACACATTTCTTACTCACAATCCTTGTTGTGATAGTGCTACTCATTTCTTGTTCACAATACTTACTCTGATGGTGCTACACATTTCTTACTCACAATCCTTGTTGTGATAGTGCTACTCATTTCTTGTTCACAATACTTACCCTGATGGTGCTACACATTTCTTACTCACAATCCTTGTTATGATAGTGCTACTCATTTCTTGTTCACAATACTTACCCTGATAGTGCTACTCATTTCTTGTTCACAATACTTACCCTGATGGTGTTACACATTTCTTACTCACAATCCTTGTTGTGATAGTGCTACTCATTTCTTGTTAACAATACTTACCATGAAGTTGCTTCTCTTTACTTGTTCACAATACTTGCCATAACGTTGCTTTTCAGCTACATTATGTTGAACAGCCCATATATTTTACAGAAACACTGGATATACAGGCAATGTTTGACCTGGCACCAGTGCAGCTTCTGCACTTTTTGACCTTGATACGTGTGTGTGTGTGTGTGTGTGTGTGTGTGTGTGTGTGTGTGTGTGTGTGTGTGTGTGTGTGTGTGTGTGTGTCACAGGGGATGGTGCCACACTTCAATGGCCTGGCTACTTTATTAATACCCACTGCACTCAGGTCCATTTCTGTACTGTGCAAACCTTTGCTACATCTCAAGTGCCATGTTATCAGCCTATGTAATTTTCAACAATTTATCTAAATCCCAGCGCTACAGTTTGAGGAAAAAGTAAGAAAGCATACCATTAAATGAAATATTAATGTTTGTTGTAAAAGAATTCCACTAAAATGATGGCATACATAAATATTTGCAAAAACAATAAAGTTGCCTATGCAGTGTCAACCTTATTTACTAATTATGTCGTCAATTAAATTTAGGAGTGGGAATGAATGCATAGATTCTGGTGTATTGGATATTTTTTATACTATAAAACCATCTTTGTAAGTCTGAATATCCACAAATGTTTGAGGAAAGTTTAATAGGAAAAGTATGCTGTGTGTGTATTGATATATATATTTTACACTACAGATGGACATTTTAGACTGGGATATTATATTCTTAATTTGAGAAGTTCCTCACTTATTTGGTTATTTTCAAACATTATGCTTGAAACTTAAAAACGGGAGGAATAAAAGTAAACATAAGTTTATAGGTAGTTGCTGGTCATGCAGTCCAAGAAAATGTTAAGGAGCCTAGCACAATTTCCGAAATGCCCAAAGCACTGTCTGGTTAAGTGACTTGTTCAAAGTCACACAGTAGGCAGATAAAGGTGGAAAGATTCAAACCCTGTAACTCTGGTAAAACAAGCAGCCAGAGCTTTTGTCCTCTGTACTAACTGCCAGGCACAGTCATAGTGTTATAATCATCTCTGTTTTTGTCACCTATAAACCTTATGTAACATACCATTTTGAAGTACTGAAGGATTACTGCCTTAATGTGCACTAGATGACTGCCTTTTACTTCTCTTATTTATACTATCAGCTGCCTCACAGCTCCTTATTTTATTACCATACATTTTAACCACCATTGCTCCAGTTCACATTTAATGCAAGCCCACACTTGTCAATGACAAATATTTTTTTTTAATGACTTACTAATGCAGCCCTAACTGTAAGCTAGCCACAGCTCCCAGATACTGAACAGCACATAACTATGGACTCCCAGGTACTGTACAGCACATTACTATGGACTCTCAGGTACTGTACAGCACATTACTATGGACTCCCAGGTACTGTACAGCACATTACTATGGACTCTCAGGTACTAAACAGCACATTACTATGGACTCCCAGGTACTGTACAGCACATAACTATGGACTCCCAGGTACTGTACAGAACATTACTATGGACTCCCAGGTACTGTACAGCACATTACTATGGACTCCCAGGTACTGTACAGCACATTACTATGGACTCCCAGGTACTGTACAGCACATTACTATGGACTCCCAGGTACTGTACAGCACATTACTATGGACTCCCAGGTACTAAACAACACATTACTATGGACTCCCAGGTACTGTACATCAGATTATGGACTCCCAGGTACTTCACAGCATACTACTATGGACTCCCAGGTACTGTACAGCACATTGCTATGGACTCCTAAGTACTCAACAGCACATTACTATGGACTCCCAGGTACTTCACAGCATACTAATATGGACTACCAGGTACTGAACAGCTCATTACTATGAACTCCCAGGTACTGTACAGCACATTACTATGGACTCCCAGGTACTGAACAGCACATTACGATGGACTCCCAAGTACTGAACAGCATAGTACCATGGACTCCTAGGCATTGAACAGCACATTACTATTGACTCTGAGGTACTAAACAGCATATTGCCTTGGATGGAGAGCAGCCAGTAATATCACCAGTGTCCCGGGTTCAATAACATACCAATGTACTAGACAGCTGCCTTAGAGAGTGGGACTAGACCAACAGAAGTTGTCTGTTTTCTGGCATAGGGTTTAGATCATGTCATAGGGTTAGTAATACTGACAGATATTTGAGGAAGGTGATGATGGAGCAATAGGCATGATGTGGTGTCCTTACTCTTGCTGCATAAAGGAACACATTTGATTGTGAGCTGTCCTGAGACTGAGCCAAAGTCTGATATTTGTCAAAAGAATAGAGGATAGGTTATACTGAGAAATGCTTCCAGCCTAGCAAAGTAAATACAGTCGGTGTTCTGACAGCCATATCTTTCCCTTTGTAGCTTGGGTAATGGAGTATCCAGGGAGGGAGGGTTGCAAATGAGTAGCTTTGTGACTCGTCCACTCTTGTAAGGAGGGAAAGGTTTACTTTCATGATAAGGACACATCACTAGAGCTAGGATGTGCTGTGGTTGGAGAACAGAATTAATTGTAACATTATGAAACCAAAGACAGGGAGATGGAGTGAGCTGATGTATGTGGTGATGTGTATGACATCACTAGATCTACCCACTTAGGATATGCCAAAAAAATCCTTCTCCCTGGCATGCAGGGACAGTGTATGTGATACTGAAGGATGCTCTGCTCCACTTTCCTTGCCTGACCCATCTTTGCTGTGATTCCAGCCACAGTGATAGTACTTAAGGATACTTAAGGACAAATATTGCATCTAGGTAGCTGATGGTCACCTCAGCACATGCAAATTGGGGGGGGGGTTGGGTGGAGAAGTACTAGATCAGCTGGGAACTCTAGGTATAGTTTTCTGCTCTTGACTTCCAAATACTGTTCCTCCCTTAGCTGCTGTTTAGCAGTATGGCAATGTGCAGTCTGGTACTTTATTTTATTTGTGTTGAACCTACAATAATATACCTATAATAATAGGACTTCCTGTAGATTTGTCATTTTCATCCAACCATTGCATTATATTATTTTACTGGGGCTGACTACCTATTTGAAATAAAACTGCTTATGTTCAAGGGTACTTTTCCACACACTGAATATAGACTGAAAACATCCAGTAAAAAAATTATTTCCAGTAAACCCTGACAGTCAGGATGGCATGGCATCAATATAACATTAATCTGATAGTGCACAGATCTTTCTGGTTCAGAGGGAGCAGTGTTTTCAACTTAGAAGTTCCTTGAAAATAGATCCTCTTGTCAATACAGGTTAAGAGTTGCTTCTGCTGTGCAACTTGTTAAAATTAACTCTGATCTTTTTTGAGGCAACCCTTAAGCTGTGCAACTCATGGTGTCTCATGGAGAACATTATGGCCTGTGTCTGGAATTTTGTCTTGTTACTGCCACCCATTCTCCCATGTGTATCCTCTGGCTATATGAATACTAGCTCTTTCATATGAGCACTGAACTCTCGAATGCTATACAACATTATTAAAAAAAAATCAGCTATCAGAAACCTGACTATATTTTACATAATTGAAGCAGATCTGTGCCCCGTTTAATGTTAAATGCTCCTCTTTATATTGTATTTTTTAATTCTATTGTAGTGGGTGGAGCACAATGATTATGCTTCGATATCCGGAAAAAGACAAATCAGTCAAGTGTTTGTATAGTGTGAGACCTGAGCATAACAATTGTAAGAACCCCCTGCTTCTCTTGTTAAGACTAGGTATCAAGCTAAGCAGTTAAATCTGCCAATGGTAACCAGCAAATGACAGTGGCAGAATCAAAAAACAGATTTGTTTCTGCCTGCTGTTTGTGACGGTAAGGTGTCCTTGACTTTTTATAACATAACAGAAAATGTATTCCTGCCTTTCTGACAAGGCTCGCTAAGTGCTTCACATCTTTGAAAGCCAGTGTAAGATTTAACGATTTCTCCCCATGTAACTAGTAATATTACATGGAGCAGATAAAGCTCTGTGCACTACAAAGAATTATGATTATGTCACCGATCATAACATTTAATTATGTTTTCTCAACATGGATGACAACATTCACCTCTTGAGCTTCTTGGTATCTATGTCTCAAACACATAATAACTCTGTTTTGATTGGCAACTCACTCATAATCCTCTGTGTTATATAATGCATTGTTTATTGATGAAAATGTTTTCCTTAAGTCTCAGCTGTATATCCAGTCAGACCAACCCAGTCCTCAACTGTTATAAATAAACTCTTACATAAAAAAAAAAACAAACAAATAAATGCAGATATAATGTCTTCAATTAAAAAAAATAATATTCCTGATGTTTCATACTTCCCACCTTCCTAAATGTTTTTCTGTCCTGAATATTGGTCTCAGGGACATGCAGGCATATGCAGCTCAATACAAAAACACCTGTTTCCAGAGTGTTTCAGGTTGTTGTTCGCATGCCTTCCTTCTGCATCAAGATTTGCAAACTTTTTTAATTCAGGGCATAAAAATATCTACCTGCTTATCTATGTTTGTGCATGAATGTATATACATGTATAGTTATATGCTCCATACAGACCCATTCATTCCTTCAATTGGAATCCTCAGGATAGTGTGCAACTGTCTTGTCAGGTAGGACCTCCCTATACATGAAAAATGCACTTGTTGGTACTACTTATTATAAGGTCTCCACCATGAGAAGAGACAGAAAAGGGGATGCCATACTGCAGCCAATGGGAGGTGTTTATTAACAGAAGGAAAAACAAACTTGGAAAGGGAGGACTGCCATAAAACTGGGATGTGGGGGAACTGAGCCTGTAATGGTGTCATGCTCATTACACTATTCTCCCACTACTTTGTGACTGGTCCTCCACTTCTAGCTGCTGGCCTCGGTCTGCACAGCTGCAGGAACCTCATTCTCTGCTCTCCAATGTAGGGTACACCAGCCATGCCTGAAATCCATAGCCACTCCCACCCAATCTCCATGGAAGGAGTGCTGGCTTCATCCACTTGGTGTATCTTCCTCTGCCAAAGTGCTCCCCTCTCCAGGACTGCTAACTGAGCCTGGATCTCCTGGATAACAATCGGGGTTCAATCCCTCAGCACGTTGGCGCCATGAATCCAACCAAAGTTTTTTTTTTCTTTTTTATTCCTAGAAATATTAATTTTCATGGATATTTTCATATCTATGAAATATGCTGGAAATTGTCAGCATCCCATACTCAGTAAATAAGCAGCTGTACTTCCACTGCCTTTACAGTTATCTATTAGATGTCTCTAGCTTGTAGCTCTCCTTAAGCACTTACAATTCTGTTATTGATAGTGCCTAATATGTTTAATAAACTTCTTGTGTGATGATGCATGCCATAAATCTCACTAATTTTCTGTCAATATACATTTGATCATAGCAGTCTCTCACTGCATTTTCTTGCTAGAATTGATACATTTTTTAATGGTCTGTATTTTCTGGATTCCTTACTTGTAGATGGACAATTATTTCAGTGGAGAAAGTTAATATTCAAAATTCCCCAATTAAACTATGCAAGAAAATAATGGTGTTAAGAATTTAAATGACTTTATGTATAGTTCATTAGAATGGTAAAAATGTACTCTGTTCTACTCTAGATTGTTCCTACAATGCATAGATAAATACTCAAAATATTTCATGACTACTTTTATCACCTGTTCCTCAAATATATTTTTATGATTTTTGTCCCTGACTTTCTTCCTTAACTTGCTTTGGATTTTAGACAGACAGACCTTCAAAGTTAGCAAACTTGATACTTACCCTTGTACTCCATTTGCTTTTTTTGGATTGTGAATTTCTTTTTACATGACTGAATAGAGAAATACAGTCACAATCCAGTAAACTTCATTGCACTTTGACCTCTACTATTTCTCCCATTGACCTAGCTGTTTTAAGGTCTATTTTTATGTGATTTGGACTTCAGACCCACATGCACTTACTTACTAAAATCAGAAAATAGCATAGTCCACTTGGGATTTAGAATTTCCCCTCACTTTTTTTCATTTTCTTTTTGACTAGAAAAGTAATCACCTTGGTCCAAGAGAAGATCTTGCTGCCTTACCCTCATTATGTGTGATTATTAGAAAATACCAGGTAATGGCAGTTTCCAGTGCTGGTTAAACAGCAGTTAATAACAAATGCATCCAGTAGGATCTGTAAACTGAACGATACTCCTACAGTTTCCATTGTACATCTCAATCGCAATAAGTAATGAAGAATGATAGGATAAGTGCAAACCCAGATACGTCTGTTCTGAAAAATTGGGAATGGTGCTGCATTGTTTCTCCTTAAAGAAAAAAAGGGGGGTGTTGAAGCTGCGTTATGAGTCATTCCAAAGATATGACATTAGTTTTTTGGGGACTGATTAAGAATTTATTATCAAGAGACATCTATAGAGGTCATTGAAGTTGTTTTGTAATTTAGCCTATAGGTCAGAATCTGTTTTCCAGATTTGTTAAGAAGATTATCATCAGCTACATGCAAAGGCTGGGATGCAGAAGCTCAAGTTGCAGATCGTTAACAAAGAAAGAGAAGAGAAGCCTAACGCTGAGTTGTTGGGGTGCTTGTGATAAGTGTTATAATGTTAGATAATGAATTATTGTAGTAAATCTAAAAAGTTCTAACCATCAGGTAGTTTTGGAACCATTTTTTATTTTATACATTTGTTAACCAAATAAACACACTGGTCACAAGTACCTCCTTTTAAGAGTGACCTGGGAGCACTACCTGTTTATGTCACTTGCTCAGAGTCACACAGTATTCAAATAGAGGTGTAAGAAATTAAACCCTGTACCCTCTGAATACAGGAAGTCATTCAACAACAGTTCAGAGCCTAAATTATGTCTACTAACTGCCACACAAGCATATTATTTACTGAGCAGGAGCTTCCAATTAACAGTTTCAAAATATCTTATTATGACAACAAAGAGACCACCAGTAGAGTCTATCATTTATGTTCTTGTAAATGGAGTTAGTGGTGGTGAAAAGAGTGGTCAGGGTGCTGAATGAGTTGCACAAGCCATGTTCGTCACAGAGAAAGTCATAGATATGTATGCAGTTAAATAGTTGTTTGTATTGTAATTTTTCAAACATTTTTGAAATGGAACAGAGGTTTAATATTTGTCGGTAGTCCTTAGGGTCAGAGGGGGAGTTTGTTTTTGGGAGTGGTATTACATATGGCAGGAACTATGCCATTTTTGAGATAAAGATTAAATATATGAGTGGGAGGTCTGTCTATTTTCCTCTGCTGAGTGGTCCCTGCTGATTTCAGTCCCTGAGGAGTTTAATTTTAGTGGCAGCACTGTATTTTCTTTGACTGAGCTGTAAGAATAATGGAAGGTGGCAGTGATGCTGGGGGTTAATGTTGTGGGGGAGCAGGAATCTCAGATAATTGGGGATATGGAGGGTGAGCCTGAAATCTGTCAGTGTGATCCTGTAGAGGAGACAGAAGAAAATGTTGGTTTTCTATGACAACATATCGGTTGTTAAGTGGAAGAACATTATTTATATTGGTTGAGGAGACGGTAATGGCACCTGTCAATTCCTTTATTTCTTTCCAGAAACAGCTTTGATGTAGTATAGTATGGTATAGTGTAACATAGTATAGTATAGTAAGCAATTTGTTTTTGTCTAAGAAACTAAGCTTTTTTTTGCTTTCCTTAGACTAACAGAATTTTGATGGAAGTAGAGACTTCATTTAGACTTTATTGTTACCTGATAACTAGTGACATATCTGTGATTTTACTCTCGTTCTGGTGACTGGGTAAAGAGTATCCTGAATGTGGACAAAGGTGTCAATAAAGTGGGAAAAAGCAGTAGAGGGGTCTGAAATACTGTATAGGATGGGCACACAGGCATAGCTATTGTAGAGCAAATGGTACAAGGTGTCAGGGGGCACAATCAGGAGATGCCAAACAGGAGGAGCTAGTGCACTACCAACAGTGCATTACTAGTCAGGGCTAAAGTGCTCCATGTGTTATACAGACTGCTCAGAGGTGACCTGTGTCTGGCTTACAAGGCCATTTCAGACCCAGCCTTGATGGAGTTGCTGCATACCCGTAAGACAAACTTCACTTGTGCAACCCACATGCAAGCCCTTAACCTCGTCTGTGACATTAATAGAACTTGTTGGTGGGATAGATTTGTGTCCCAAAGACTCCCCCATCTGTGGAATAGACTCCCTCTCCATGTCAAGCAGAGTATCTCTCTAGCCCTCTTTAAAAGGAACCTGGACGACTGGATGGGAAACATAAAATACACCCCTGGGATCCCACCTGTGTCCCTGCTGGATGGGGGAAACAGGTGCTGACTTTGAGGAGAACATGGGCAAAATTCTTGGCTAGGCTTATAAGGGCTTCCGGGACAATAGCCTAGTATCATCCTATGAACCTATGTGTGGTACTTAGACTGTAACAAGGAATTTATAGTAAAGAATCTTTTGGGGGTTTTTTTTGTCCTCAACTTTGATTTGAGTGGAGCACCAGTTCAGGGAGCTGCACAGGGTGCCATGCCAGAAAAGCAGAAAAACAAGCTATAGCTCAAGGATGACCAGTTAATGGCAGTGAGGTAGGAATTAAGGATGGAGTGTTTTACATCTGATAAAGATGTACTAGTGATAATCTGTGGGGATCCCTTGAATGTGCTGTTTTATGATGAACTTTCATTAACAGCTCTTGTCTGCTAGGAAGTTCACCACTTCTGTATTTCTGGAAGGATAAGACAACAGCAGAACTAGTCAGACAAAGTATTTGGGGGAGGGGGGGGAGTTTGACAAAATAATCCCTTTAATTATGCTGGATTGCTTACCCTGATACCAACAATCCAGTACTCTACACATTACAAGGAAGCGAACAGAGCACGGCACTCGATCACTGCATGATATTCACTTCCACAGTGCATGGATCACTGCAAGATTCAGACAACACTGAGGAGGGGAAGACAGGACTGCAGGGTACATAGCAGGGCCATACTGCAATTACTCACCCCATCAAAAACGTAAGAAGGAGATGATCACTTTTTACATAGCATGCAGGTGACCAGTATGCCCAAATGGCTTTTATTCTGCAATTATACATGTCAAGATTTTTGAATTCTGTAACATTTCCTGCATCTCAGGTAAGCTGCCATACAGATGAGTAATCAATTTCAAATATGTTGTGTCTGCTGACTGGTATAATCTACTATGTGTGTATCCACTGCATAGTGCAGGTGTTTTGGGATCTGGGTGCTTGCTTGTGGGTAGTTTGGTAAGAACAATTTGTTGGAGACTTTTGGCTGAATTTGATTTGTGTGATGACTGTCTGAATGAAGGCCACTATTTAGTTGCATATCCCACTCAATTAAATGTCATTTGGTCAGATGTGGTGCAGTAAAATGTTGCAAGTCAGTGATTTTAGACTTATGGCTGGAGTCTGGGGTAAGCTTTGGAGTGAATAATCAAATATGCTTACTTGTTTTAGGGTTAGGTTTTACACTGCAGCTGGGATATGTTTAAGATTAAGGCTACTATAAGGATTAGGCTGACAGAGTATGTGGTTCGCTGTGATCTGTGTGTAGGATGTGAAGGTTTTGTCATTCAGAAAAAATACTGTGGATGATTCTGTGCATTGCTGTGTTTTCATTTTTTTAGCTACTTGGATTCAGATATGTTTATTTGAATGAGTTTGTTTCCAAACAGACATCCTAGACTCATACCAAAGTTTCTACTTAAACTGCTCATCCTCATCCTGTCCACACGTTTTCTGCCTCATGGCTGGAAAATAGCCACTATGACTCCCACACAATGCTGGCCCTTTACAGACCTGGGAAATTATAAGTCTATCAACCTCTTCAGCCCTCTGTGCAAAGCCATGGAACATATCGGTCCTGTCTCCTGAACCTAGTAAGCTTATTAGGAAAAGTTACAGAGGCTGCAGTCAATGGACACTTCACACATACTTCTTACCTTGTCCTGACCAATTTTTTGACTCCATCCTCCATGCTGATATTCTTAAAAAATCAGACAGACTAGCTATTTGACAGATTTCAAGTTGTGAAATTTGCCGGTACCCTATTTAAATGTAAACTGCCAATCAACATTTCCATTTCCAAATTTTAATTAGGTTTGACTGTATAATTATGTACATTCTGTGAGTGCATATGACACTTGTATAGTATTATACATTAATGACTTTCGTACACATCTGATCAGTAAAGCTGTACAGAGTGTTTGCCTGGGACACCATTTTGATAACATAAACTGTGATAGATTCTGATGCTGCGGTGGTGCAGCGGTTAGCATTGTCGCCTCACAGCAAGAAGCTGTCTGGTTTGATTCTCAGCTGGCGTGCCTTCTGTGTGGAGTCTGCATGTCCTCCCCACAGTCAAATTCACTTTAAAAGACATGCGGGTAGGTACGTGCGTGAGTGGATGCGCCTTCCTTGAAGGTTGGGTGCCGAGCTGGCAACTCGACACTGTAAAAATTCACTGTCAATCATTAGCAAACTGGAGTTTCACTGTGGAGACCCACTACCTGGGAAAACCAAAAGACAGTTTTTAAACTGTGATAGATTCTATTTGATTCATCACAATGGTACACAGCACAATGCAATGCAGAGCACTGCAGATCTGTATGACATCTCAGCCTGCAATGTGCAAAAACTTCTGTGGTGCCTTGGTGGATAACTACTGGAGCTATGGTGTATAGGGTTCTAGGTTTGAGACCTGCATGGCTGTTAATTTTTTAGGGTTGGGAGGGTGACCTAATGGTTAAGGTGTTTGCCTTACAAACACAAGGTGCAGGGTTTGAGTCTCACAAGGGATAATTGGCTAAGCTTAAAATGGCTCGCAAGGGCAGTTAGCTTAGTACTAATCTATAAACCTATAAACCTAATAGTTATATTCATAAATCTCACTTGTGACATAACTCTCACAGGAATATAATCACTCAGAAATGAAAATGTTCATGTTAGCATGCAAGGCAATGTATTAATTATATGAGATTAACTGGATCTACTATCACTTTATTTCCTTCCCAGGACAACCCCCTCATGAGTAAAGCCATCAGAAACAATGAATGTTTGATGCACTTTTCTGTATGTGATATTGCATATCTCAGCTGTGTAAAATTGCATTCTATATGTGAAAAAAGACACAATTTTATTCTAAAATGTTCCAAGGTGATACTTTGGTGCAAATGCAAAATATGATTTCAGCTGAATTTTCTTGTTTGTAAATGAATTATTTCTTGATTATTTGTTAATTGTATACAATCAGTATTTTCTTTATCTATTATCATTTTAATTGACAAATAATTATTGTTATTCATATAAGCTCCTTACACATAGGTGTGTTTCATAAGGCACCCATAGAGTAGTCTTTTGTTAACTTCAGCAGCTCAGGCACTTGTTGGAGCTAACAGGGAGAGAGATGGAATGATGAGACATAATGGTGCTCATCTCTCTTTAGTGGAGTGCTGAGAATGCACGTCCTGGACTCCTTTGTGTGTTTTAATATCCTGGGAACTGGAGATATAAGGAGGAGTTGACAGAAGGAGAACGGTGCTTAGTCACATAATGACCAAAGAGGTGTGTGTGTGTGTGTGTGTGTGTGTGTGTGTGTGTGTGTGTGTGTGTGTGTGTGTGTGTGCGTGTGGTGTGTGTGTGTGTGTGTGTGTGTGTGTGTGTGTGTGTGTGTGTGTGTGTGTGTGTGTGTGTGTGTGTGTGTGTGTGTGTGTGTGTGTGTGTGTGTGTGTGTGTGTGTGTGTGTGTGTGTGTGTGTGTGTGGCAATCATGCAGCCCATTGAATGTCAGCACCTCAGACAATATGGGACATCAATGGAAGATATAGACTTTCCAAGCCCAAAACTGCTTCTATATTTAGCAGATGCAGCTTCCAGTCTTGCTGTCCTTCTATGGGAACACTGTCTTCACCAGTTTGGAGGACCCATTGACCCTGGCAGAGATAGATTACATAAAACTGAGCTATATAAAAAGAAGTGCCTGCAGACTTGAATAAGGTGGGGCTTACTGGAGCCTTGTTTCAGCAGGTGTATTATTTCAAATGAACCCAACATAAACCCCTGGTCTGGCTTCTATGCCTCTTATGGACAGAGGCAGTCAGTAAATCACCCCCTACAGATCAAATATAAATCAAATTTGTGGGTCATATTTGGGTTGCATGGCTAGGTTTTTTAGGGCCCTAGTGGTCATTAGCCTAGTATACTCCTATGAAGCCATGATCCATGTCATTTTTTTTGTCTTATAAAAAGAGTTTCACTTGGGCAGCCACGGTGGTACAGCGGTTAGCATTGCCACCTCACAGCAAGAGGTTCTCCGGTTCAGGCCTCAGCTGGGGTGCCTTCTGTGCAGAGTCTGCTTGTCCTCCCTGTGGTCATGTGGGTTTCCTCCGGGTGCACCGGTTTCCTCCCACATCCCAAAGACATGCTGTAGGTGGATTGGACACTCTAAATAGGTGTGTGTGTGTGAGTGTGTGTGTGTGTGTGTGTGTGTGTGTGTGTGTGTGTGTGTGTGTGTGTGTGTGTGTGTGTGTGTGTGTGTGTGTGTGTGTGTGTGCCTTCTGTGGAAGGTTGGGCGCTGGGCTGGCAACTCGACACCATAAAACTCCACTGCCAATCATGAGCGAATAGGTGATCCGCTGTAGCGACCCCTAACTGGGAAAAGCCAGAAGATGAAGAAAAAGTGTTTCACTTGAATTGTTAAGAGACAGTTTACTGCAGTTTACTGATAATTGACTTCAGCAGATATAAAATTATGGGTGGGGGCTAACAGTATAAACTAAAGAAAATTTGTTATCTATCCTGTGTCAAGACAAACTCATTTTTGAAACAATGCGAGATTTCAAAGGTAAACAAAATGTTGAACCTTCATGATTTATGCTTAGAAAGAAATTGCAAATGATGAAACTGGAAGGTACTAAAGGTTTTCTAGGTAGTCAATTATATCTAAGTAATATTATGTGGAGAAAAAAATAACATTTAGGAAAAGAGTTAATTATATCGTATGGCAAAGTCCTTTAATTACAAGCCATAGTGGTCAATTTCTACCTAGGATGCCAAAGAGAGTGGTATCATCTCTAAGAAAATAGGACATGAATACTACAGCTGTTCTTCAGTATAAATTGTTTAAAACAAAAAATATATATAACTAATGTTCATTTTTAGAGAGTAAATATCTGCAGAGCACTTACACAATAAAGGACAACTTATATGCCATCAAACACTGTTCTATAGAAATGTGTTTTTTAGTGTATGCCAGTACTGAGAAGTAAATATTCTTGCACTGTTTTTAGGATTCCTGGAACAATATAATTTAAAAATGAAGTTGGCACTGACCCTTTTCTTGTGCCTGTTGGTGGCGGTGAAGATAAGCTACTCTCAGGAAGAACCAGAGGAAGCTCCAGCAGAGGTTGCAGTGGAAGCAAATCCTGCTCATACTCAGACAGGTGAAGTCCCACCACCCAAGGGTCCCTGTGCAAACTGGATGGGAGGAGCACCAGGTTACCCTGGCCATAATGGAGACCCTGGAAGAGATGGCAGAGATGGAAGAGATGGTGAAAAAGGAGAGAAAGGAGATGATGGTAATTGTTATAGCTCTATATTAAAGCATTTTACACATTTAGCTTTGAGGAAAGGAGAAAAGACTGAGAGTTTATATATGTATCTGTTTATGTACGCAAGTATGTTACCAGGAGTCCCCTGCAGATCAAATACACATTTACAGGGAAAATGTAAACAGAAAGGTGAAATACACTAAAGACAGCAAGTTAAACTTATCTGATACTCCTACATATCCACAAATAAACTCATTTTCAGTGAAATATGGTCATTAATAAATCAGTCTGGATGTAAACTGGTCAAAATAAAGTGTCCTGATGGGATAAATAGCTTAATACTCATTTTAGTATGCAAGGCAAGCTATTAACTATGTGAAATAACTAACTGTCATTTTATTTCCTTCCCAGGATAACCCCCCCCATGAGTAAAGCCACCAGAAACAATAAATGTTTCATGCACATTTCTGTATGTGATATTGCACACCTCAGCTGTGTAAAATTGCATTTTCTATGTGAAAGATGACACCATTTTATTCTAGAAAGTTCTACTGCGATACTTAGGTGCAAATGCAAAATACACTTTCAGCTGCATTTTCTTGTTTCTAAATGAATTATTTCTTGATTATGTGAATCAAGAGACCCTTACTACTTATTATAATCAACTATGTGATCAGTGCATCTCACAGTAGGGTGTAAAAATTCCAAACAGCAACCCTTTTCTTTTGGCTACATCTGGTAGAATTTCTGGCCAGTTTCTCAAAAATAAAAAGTTTGGCTATACAGTACGCAGCTAAGTAACATATTCTCTTTTAGTGTGTTATATACAAATACAATGCTGATCCATTTTTGTATGTTTTTTCTCCGTGTCAGCCAACCATCAAGCCTTCCCTCAATTAAGATGTTTTATTGTCCAAGATGAGGCTATCATTCAGACTGTCATGAGGGAGCTTTGTACTCTTGCTGGCATACTGGCAATGAAATCATTTTTCATTTATAGCCTAACACTATACCAAGAGCTGGCCTAAACACACCATAAATGCTGCCTACATCTTTCTGTCTGCACATGCATGCTTCCCCCAGTTATACAGAGAAGGGCTGCTGTCACTTATTTGTGTGGGTATGTCCACTTCTACCATGTATCAGCTTCCTAATCAATCAAAATCCTCAGCTGAAGCATTGTCATCAGAGCAATGACACAAGCTGTGCAGGAGTCACCATCCATCCATCCCCCTACCCACAGGATGGGTATGCCAGTGCTTCCTATCTGCACCATCAAAAACCCAAGCCAGTAGTCACCCTCAAGGCACCTTTGCTGTAGTCAAGGCTTTATCCCTCTATACCACTGGTGCAGGCTATGCACTGTCAATTTTTGGAAATCGTCAATCAATATGAAGATTGGAAGGGCTCAGATTCAAATACAAATTTTTGTGACAGCAATTAATTGCAACAGTTCGAGTTCTGATGACAGTAATCAGAATGTGCAGAGACAAAAGGAAGTGGATTCATCACAAAAAGGGTCAATTAACTTTGTACCTAAACCTGTGCAATAGTGGTTGGAGTGCAGGCTACTTCACATGTACTCAACTAAACAAGGTTATAAGAACAAACATATGCAGCTGTCTGATCTAATCAAATGTGATAGGATATAAAAGTAAGTCATGAAATTCAGAGGTATTTAAACTGGAGAATGACACGTTTTCCCTCCGAGTGCTGAACTTAAGAAATAGTACCCTGCTTAACAAGTAATTTATGGGCAGTGAGCCATTCAGACTAACTCTGAACACATCTGTCTTGTAACACATCTGCCTTGTAAGTGCATCAGTAGGAACTTTCATTCTGCCAAATATTATTTAAATAGATATTCTTTATATATTCACTCTTTAGAAAACCAGGTTAGTAAGCTAGCTCATCAGACCATTTTCATTTCTAATGCAGTAATAATAAAAAAAATCCCTATAAGCTAAAAATACTCAAGGAAAACAATATCCAGGGCATACATTACAACACAGTCACAGTAAGTTATACAATGGTAAGCAAATAAATAATTGTGGAAGTGCATTTGACATTGAAAACTGTTCTTTAACTGAATATTTGGGTTCCTATTACTTTACCAAATGTTTAGGTTAGTGCATACCTAAACGTCAATCTGGTAATAGCGAAAGCAAAAAAATGTGAATGGCTGATTTATCACAGGGAAAGAATTCCCTTGGCTGTTATGCAGATTTTGTCCCTTTCCCCACGATCTCGGAGTTGGTATATTTAGTTAGGGGGTGTGAGGGATCAGGAGGGGTCTGGGACGAAGCCGCCCACTTTATTTTGGTTTAAATTTTTTTTTTTTTTTTTTTTGCGGCCAAGGGAATTCATTCCCTACATTAAATTGGCCATTCACTGTTTTAATTTTTCAATATTACCAGGTCGACGTTTAGGTATTCGTTAACCTAAACTTTCGATCAGGTAATATAGATGCGAATATTTGAAGAGTCATTTTTTTCTAAAGAAATAGGAGGTCACAGAGAGTCAGATCATTTGTGGCTTGAAAGGCTTGACACAGATCACCCCACAGATGTATACAAGAGTGAGTACTAAGAAAGGTCTGCTAGTCTGTCTGGATAATTGAGAGTCATGAGGCCGCTGATCCATTTTAGGTAGGAGTGTTTGAAATCTCTCAAGATGAGTGATATATTTAGTTACATACATGCTAAAGGGAATATTATATTCAACAATGCATCTAATGAAAGATGTGTAAAGGGGAAATTAAGGTTCCTTTAGGTCCAGAGGAAATGCTTTTGGAAATCAGATGAACCAGACAGAAGGTTTTCAGTATTACTGCAGAGACATTATGGTCAAAAGATAAAGACTTATCAACATGGAATGTAGACAATTTTTTAAGTGGCTTATGTTTTTCAGGATGATTCTTTAAGTGGCTTAAACAGTGGAATGTGGAAATGTTATATTTAGCAAAATTAACTATATGACATTGTTTCTTGTTTAGTTTAAGACCATTGTCCTTACACTAAATGATAATAAATTCTAACTTCATATTTTAAATATTGCTATTATAAACTTAGAAAGATGCTAGAGTAACAGGGTTTGCTTTAACATACATTTTCTGAAGGATCTGAAGTCTGAAACTCAAATATATGTCCTTATTTAGTGGTCAGTCCTCAAGTCATCCTAGTGATATGCCAGAAAGCCACAAATTTTTCAAAGAACAGACCAAAAATCTGGACAGTCTGCAAAAATCTCAACATTTGAGAGTTATGATTACTTTAACAAAAAAATTACTGTTACGTGAACTGCAATAGTCCTGAAATTCTCACTATAAACAAATGACCCAAGTATTAGGTTACTCTTTCCATTAACGGGAAGACAAAGTATTCTGTTCTGAGGTAATATTAATGCTCTTTTCCTGGGATAAGGGTGACAAACGTACAAACGAGTTTGGTACTATAGGCAGAAGTAACATTAATAACTGGTATATCTTATGAGTTGTGTTAGGCATACATTTTTCTTAATTACTCTTTTATTTTAAACAGCTGCATATTTGCTTGGCTATCTTAGAAATGATCCATATGCTTTCTGAAGGGCAGCAAAGAATTAGACCACAATCCCAGATATATGTTTCATCCATGTTATTTGTTTTTTATGGAGTGCATATTATAACTATTGTTCTTCGATTCTTGGCTGGAGCGCCTTCTGTGTGGAGTAGGCATGTCCTCCCCGTGGTCGAGTGGCATTCAAAAGACATGCATAGAATGGGCGTGCCTTCACTGAAGGTTGGGCATCGAGCTGGCACCTCAGTACCCGTAAAAAAATCTACTGCCAATCATTAGCGGACCGGAGTTCCGCCGTGGCGACCCCTAACCGGGAAAAGCCGAAAGAAGAACAACAACTTATACTGGCCAAACGTAATCACTGTTTAAGCCATTTAAAGAATCATCCTGCAAAACATTCTAATTAGTGTTAGTGAAAACAGGAGTGCCTGGAATTCGTAGATCATTAATATAAAGGATTTAAAGAGAACCGCAGGTGTTCCTGAACTGATGACTAAAGTGGGAGAAAACAGCTATGAGGCAAAGGGTGAACCCTGTGGAGCAATACAAACCACTGGTACATTTTTCATTAAATTCAATTATTGATATTTCTGAGCTAAGATTCTGTGGTTGTTACACTCATGTATCCAAGATGGATGTAGAAAAAAGCATTAGTAAGACAGCCTGCAAACATATTATACACTATGGTGTCTCCACTCAAAAAGCTGTTTAAAATTCCCAAATACCTTGACTGAACACTAACTAAAAACAGCATATAATATAATATATTATAACTCTCCACTGCACAGCACCCCCCCCCCCCCAAAATTGCCCTGTAATCTTTAACATTCTCTGTCTATACACTCCAAACAGAGAACTCTAGGTCTCAACATCTATATCTAATTCTTACCACTAAATCAAATAGCCACTTTGATGACTCCCTTTACTCATCATATGTAGGTAAGGGGAGAATCAATCCTAAAACTCTTCCAACAGAAACTAAAAAGAAAATCATGTAACCTCTGCATGGTTGTGTCCCTGTCAAAACAGACAAGGTATATATTTTTTTCACTTCTTACACTTACAGACCTTCGTCTACAATTTTACTGTTATACCTGTTCTTTCTAACCTTAAGTACCTGGCAAGTCTGTGAATATATCCCTTACAATCTCGTTGTATAAAATATGTACAAATGTAAATGATCATACCTCACTGGACTATATGAAGAGAGACATAATTGAGCTCTATGACTATGTGTCCCAGGCAGGTATGTCTCTAGGCCTGGCCAGCATTCTACCCTCACCTATGATGCTACCACAATATAAACAAAAAAATGATTGATTTTAACAATTAGCTAAGTTTCTGGTGTCATTCTAAGGGGATCCAGTTCTTGTCAGTCTGGGATGACATGGTTGATAGTTTTCACCTGTCACCTCTAGGCTTTCAGTTACTGGCTAAGGCACTTGCCTCCCCCATACTGCCTTTTTTAGGCAAGGTCTCAAGAACAAAATTTCCAACGTGAAAATATCACTCACAAATAAATTAAAAGTTATGCTGCTAAACATTAGCAATTTAAATCAGAAACTGCAGTGTCTAGAAGCACTACTCTCCCTGTAGAATGTTAATGTCTATGCAGTCACAGAAACTTGGTTCAGAGCTGCAAAGAGTACCCCTGCCTTACAAGGCTGCAACACCTTCCAAATTTTCAGACCGCAAAATCAATGTGTGAGAACCAAAGGAGGTGGAGTATCTATCATAATCAAAGATAAATACACCTCTAAACTCATTACACAGGGAAACACCATGGAGTTACTCCAAGTTTAAACGTCAAGTCATCGTTAGCTACAGACCTGCATCATAGGTTAGTACTAGGCTAACTGCCCTTGCAAGCTATTGTAAGCCTAGCCAATTATCCCTTGTGAGACTCAAACCCGGCACCATGTTTGTAAGGCAAATACCTTAACCATTAGGCCACCCTCCCAACCCCCCTCAATGTCCCTGAATGAATGAACCAAGATACCCATGCTGCTTATTTGGACCTTCTTGACTAAATCAAATTACAGCCAAACACTCTAGTCATGGGCAATTTTAACTATCCCTCCATTGACTGGGAAATTTATATGAGTACCAACATACTTGCACAAGGTCCCTGGACTTTAACAATAATGCCCTGGAACACATACTATGCAACCCCACAAGGGACTCAAATATTCTTGACCTGGTCCTCACCAACATGGATGACTTTTGCACTACCACAAGTATAGGATCCTCACTGGTTAAATATGATCACAAATCAGTCACATTTGAGGTAGTTATAACACCTGAACTCCTCTTAGGTGAAATATTGCTAAAAAAATTCACCAAAGCTAATTATACCCTCCTAAGGGATGGCAAAAATAATTTGCAAACTCCTGTTCCCACAAATGGCATTGACAACTATAGTAAGGTATACACAAATGACCTGTGCAATCACTTATAGAAATGTATTGATACAGCTGTAACTGATAGGATCAAAACAAGCCTCCCTAGTGGATATCTAGCATTAATAAGTTATACAACAAGAGGAAGAATTTGCTGTCTAAGAATAAAAAAGAGAGGTCACAGCACTGGAATGACACCCTCCTCTGCTTGAACAAACAAATAAAACAACTTGTAAAATCCTCTAAGGGCAACATTGAAAAAAATTTAGCAACCATAGCTAAGGATAACCATAAGGCATTCTTCAGCTATATCTGTAACCTAAAATGTAGGACCCAGCTGTGTACTGAACTGGCTGCGGATGGCATAACACACACTGATCCTGTGAAAATAGCTAACCTATAAACTGACAGGTTTGGTGAAAATTTCACCCCCTGCCCTGTCCCCTCCAAACATTACACAAAGCATCCCCTCTACATTTCCCCCACCTTGCATCTCCAAAGAGCAAGTAATTAATGCTCTCTCCAAGGCCAAAAACACACCCTCTATGGAACTAGATGGCATCCCAGGTTGTGTTTTAAATGATCTAAAACATGAGTTAGCAACTCCATTAGGGGTTCTCTTCAACCACAGCCTGAGTACTGGATTTGTTCCCGCTGAATGGAAAATAGCAATTGTCATTCCCCTTCATAAAGGAGGTACAGCAACAGACCCTGGGAACTACAGACCCATAAGCTTAACCAGCTTTATTTGTAAGGCCATGGAACAAATCATCATAGATCTTATAAATAAGGATTTACCTGATTTTCAAACCCTTGATCTGACACAGTTTGGTTTTGTCAAAGGTAGGTCATGCCTGTTAAACCTGGTGGACTTCTTTGAAAATGTCACCAGAGCCATAGGTGAAGGCATATCTGTACATACAGCCTACCTTGACTTAGCCAAGGCCTTCAACACAATCCCACATTTGGGCAACATTGATAAACTCTCCCAGTTTAACATCAATACTTATGTCATCAGGTTAGTTGCTAACTGGCTCACCAACCTTTCACTTAGTCAAAGTTGAGGACTTTACTTTGAGCTGTAGACCTGTCACCAGTGGGGTTCCTCAGGGGTCAGTGCTGGGCCCCTGTTGCTTAGAATATACTTCTCAGAAGTTCAGGCCAAACCAGAAGGGCTGTGACTGACTAAGTTTGCTAACAACTGTAAATTAGGTGCAGTCATTGAATCCCCCAAAAAAGTCAATATACTTCAAGAGGGACTTACATAAACCAGTGATTGGTGCCAAAGTCATGGACTCAAACTCAGTGCTAAATAATGCATTATCATCCCCTTCGGTAAAAACAATATCCCTGCAGAGTATTGTATAAATAATAATACCCTAATTATCAACTCAATAGTGAGAGACATGAGAACACATGTTCATTGTAGCCTAGAATTTGACCACCATGTGTCTACTGTGGTAAGGAAGGCATTCTACGTCGCACACCTCATTAGCAAAGGCATTGCCTCAAGAGTGAAAGAGGTCATAACTCCCCTGTACTCGACCCTCATCAAGCCAATAAGTAAGTACAATGCTCCCTTTGGTTATGTACCTTACCAGGCACCTGCAGCAATGTGAGAGACCTCAGAGATTTCTAACCAATAAATTCAGGGTCCCCAGCACATGTCATACACTAACAGACTGATGTCACTGTACTCAGTAGCATACAGAGTACTTACAGGAGACTTGTGCCTGGCCTACAGAGCAATCTCAAATCCAAACTAAATGGAAATTCTGCACATCCGCAAGTCAAATGGGACAAGGGTCACCCGCTCCAGGGACCTTAACCTGCCCTGCAACATAAATAGGACCTGCTGGAGAGACAGATACAGTATGTCTCTCAGAGGTTTCCACTCCTCTGGAATAAGCTACCAGTTCACTTCAAACAGAGCCCCTCCATGACCCTGTTTAAAGGTAGCCTGAATGACTGGATGGGCAACCATAAATTCCTGCCAGGGAATTCACCTATGACCCTCCTAGATATGGGCAGTCATTGCTAACCAAGATCTTGAGTTTTGGCAAGATCTTTTATATTGTGTTTCTCTAGTATTATATTGGGTACATGCAGCTAGGCTTATAAAGACCTTCTGTTCAATATCAAGTAACCACCTATGAACCTATATAATGTGTTCATTTTACACCTATTATTATGCACTGATAATCTTATGTAATTGCTCTATTATCTATGCATGTTTCTTTGTTAAAATAGTGGGATTTTTTTGTTTCTTTTTGTTTATTGTCTTGGAGGGTTTTCCTCCCGAAGACTGCTGAAAAGGGAATACCAGTTCAGACAGACTACCTTGGTAAACAAATGTAAAATTAATTAATTAATTAATCAATTAATTAAATAAAATAAAAAAATCAAAATGTCTGAATAAATACTGCATGCTTCTTCAGTTTTTCCTCCACAATGTTCTCCACTTCAACAAAACTGACAAAATCCCTACGTAACCAGTGCAAGCACCAAAAAAGAACCAACAATCACTGGCAGCACTAGAACCAAAAATCACTTCCTTATTCAGTTCATTCTAGTGCCGCCAGTGATTTTTGGTTAACGTTCTGCATTACTTCTTATAAGACAGTGTTTAGGTAACCTCCATTCATTATTAAATATTCTGCAAATAATACATTTTCATCTCCACTTACAAGACAAAGGCACAAGCATTATAATAAAATGGATGTGCAGCAAATGGCAAATAGTAATTTGCATTTCAGTAGGATTTGTGTCCAGAATTATCTTACACATCAAAAAAATTAACATATTTAAGATCATGATCACTTGAGCAGCTTACGTCAGGAAAATATCTTCCCATGCAGCTTTGTATAGAATTGTCTTTGTAAATCAAAGAGCACACAAACAGCTTATATTTCATTCAGAAAAGTGTGCAAATGTGTAGGCATACAGGTAAACAGCTCATATTTCACTTATTTGCATTTATGTTTTAATTCATTAAGTCTGTGATATTGTAAGGTTATGAAGCACAACTTATACGATCTATTCTTATTTATGTGTATGCATTTATTTTTGTTTATGTATTTGATATTTGTTTACTATGAATGTTCAACTGGGCAGTAAACCCTTTTCAGTAGAGGCCTAGGAAGAAAATCTCCACAATTAAATCAATTTTGCAGACAGATAAAATACTAGAGAAGGTGTGAGAGGTTTTGCAGGAAAGAGGAGGTAAGACAAAAAGAATAGATGGATAGAGCTAAGTAGGGGAAGTTTGAAAGATGACAAATTAAACAATAAGATGTGTCGGTAGGATATTAAGACACTCCCTTGAGGAGTTAACCTGTGTTTAAGTAATGGATTCTTTAATACTTTGTAAGTATAGCCTAACCTGGGGGTCCATAGTGGGTACACTAAATGGATACTTTTTTGAGTCTAACCTGGAGATGCACAGGTGCTTATCCAAGTATCCATGAATTGTTTCACCTGGCATTTAACCGCCTCTGTGTTATTAATGTTTAACTTATTCAAAATGTTTGTTCATATGGGACAAACTAATAGCACTCTGAGTAGTTATTGAAGACACTCTGAGCTAATATTGTTCACACAGCAATAGTTAGGAAATTATTTTACATCTTAGTAATACACCGGTGGTGCAGTGGTTAGCACTGTTGCCTCACACCAAGAGGTTCTCCAGTTTGATTCTCAGCTGGGTGCCTTCTTTGTGGAGTCTGCATGTCTTCCCTGTAGTCTCTTGAGTTTCCTGCAGGTACTCCAATTTCCTCCCACATTCCAAAGACATGCAGTAATTGGACTGGGCATTCTAAATTGGATGTAGATGAAAGTGTATGTGTGCGAGTAAGTGGTACAAATGAACTACCATGGCAGGGCTAGCCACCTGGTGGTGTGAACCTTGGCTCGAGATTATTGTCACTAAGGAAGTGACACCCTGACCCCATGTGCAAAATGGGAAAAGGAGTTGAGGATGGATGGATGAAATACACCCTTCCTGCCCAATTACATGTGAATCTCTTAACAAATATTGCTAAAGGAGTACATTCACAATGCATGCATTTTAAAACAGAAAGCCTCAAACATTTGGTAAATGCCTCATTAATGAATTACCAGTCCCAGACAGAGTAAATCCTCATCACCCTCAATATTTTCAAAATGCAATTTTCTGCATTTTCTTAGTTGAAAACATTTGCTAAGCCACTTAAAACAGGCTTAACTTCATGTCATAAGTGTGCAGTTCACAACAGCAAAATGGCAAAAGTAAATGAAATGCCTGTCATGTTTATTTACTTTCATGTTATCAATTTTAATAAGTTGACTAGGCACAAATATGTCACTTTATGAGAGACATAAGATCACTGCCTGTTTAAATGACTTCAAACTCACACATTTTTTGCAGGTGGAAGTTGAATGTGTCAAAGCCAGAATTGCAACATAAAGCACATTTGCAACTCATAGACTTAACCTTATGCACTAAAATGTGAGTCTTCTCCCTTATGTTAAGTGCACACTGTAAAAAGTATGCAATGTTTTAAAATAGTTAATAATACGACTGCATACATTCATCAACTAGAATGTGTAGCAATAGGTGGCACAGTGGTACACAGGTTAAAATTGCTGCCTCAGTAGTTGGTTCTCTGGTTCAATTCCAACCTGGGGTACCTTTTGTGTGATCTGGGTATTTTCTCCCTTTGTCAATGAGGGATTATGCTGAGGCATTTGATTTCTTCCCATATCCCATAGATGTGTTGGTAAGTGAAATAGCTAGCTTTAAAATTGTCCAATATACATGTGAATATGCGTGTACAGCTTGTGATTGACAGGTATTCCATCTAATACTGGTTCTCTGCCTTATGCTCACTGCTAGCCAGGACAAGTATTTGCTTCCTACAACCCTGAAAGGGATGAACCGGGTATGAGAAACTGAATGAATGAATATTTATAGCAGTATACCTTCTAAAATAAACATACCTAAAGCTTTAAAACTCTGTCGGTTGGATTTAATGCAGAGCTTGAAATACCCACAGTTGCAGGAAATATGTAGAACTAGGCTGTGGTTCAAAAATTTACTTTATCTGAAGTTACAAATAAATATATCACTGCATTTAAACTATTCCATGATGTATGGATTCCTTTCTGTACAATATCTTCATGACATCTCTAGATTTACCAAAATAAGTTACATACAATGTAAATGTTAATAACTTCACCAGCACTTAGCAGCTGTGAATCTAATTATTTGGATATAGGTAGCACAGTGGCTTAGCAACAAGCTCTTTGTCTCGCAGTTCCAGGGTACAAAGTTCAGTTCTGCCTTCTGGTCGCTACCTATGAGTGCTTTTGCATTTCGTACTTTGTCTTCTTCTGCCTTGTCTGCTTGGTTTATTGGCTACACTGTTTGTGTCTTTCGGCTTTTCCCGGTTAGGGGTCGCCACAGCAGAACTCCGGTCCACTAATGATTGGTAGTGGATTTTTACGTACTGGGTTACCAGCCCTGATGCACAACCTTCAATGAAGGCACGCCCCATTCACATATGCCTCCACACAGAAGACGCTCTAGCTGAGAATTGAACGGGACAATGTCTTCTTATGAGGTGACAATGCTACCGCAGCACTAATATCTTAAAACTATATATATATATATATATATATATATATATAGATACATTTATTCATTACTTTTGTTTACTGGCATATGCTACCCATACTTGAGTAATTCATTTCACAGCTACTAAGTGCTGGTGAAGTTACTAACACTTAAATTGCAAATAACTTATTTTGGTAGATGTAGCGATGTCATGAAGATATTCTAGATAGCATAAGGGAGAAATGTTGCATTTTACAGAACAAGTAGAAGGCAAGTTATACACAATTTACAAAACAAATGTACATACATAGCCTAGTAATGATATGACAGTTAATCAATAAATAATAAAAGTACATACACAGAAGAGTAAATGTACATATATAAAATTGTAATGATATGACAGTTAATGAAAACATGACAGTTAAATGAAGAATACAGTGAAACATCATCAAGATTATAAAAGTCGAGTTACTTTTAAATGGAATCATTGGAAAATAAATATTGAGTAGGATACAGTAAACTAACTATAGGATGAAGACAGTTACAAATGATGGAGTATTGCTATATTGCTGTTGGGGCCCAGGTTATGGCTGAAAAGGGACCAGTTCATTTATCTGGTTAACAAATGCATAATTAAATAAATTAGTAAGTAAATTTATATCTGTGTATAGTTTCCTAAGTTCTGCCCCAGGTTTGTGGATTCATGCATTTTAATGTAGAACAAAGAAGGCAAATCAGTTGAGTTTATAAATGTTTTTGGTTGAATAGTGTCAAAGAAGGTCTTAGTGCTTTCAACCTGCATAAGTGTCATATCAGCAGATCTGTGAGGGGACTGTCCTCAATAAAAGGAATCTTACTACTGGTGGAGTGGCCTTTGACTGATGCATTTTTCTAAGGATGGTTCACCACCTTATAGCAAAATTAGTGTGGTTAGCAACCTGCTTGGAAAAGGTTTGCTTAAGGACTGCAAGCCCATGCCCACTTGCAGAAGCAGGAGACAGTCAGGTGTTCTGTCATCCTGCTTTCATGCACTTATTTCAGAAAGGACCTATACTGGTGGCACAGCACTCCCACGGTTTGAGAAGCTTGCTCTTCCTTGACTTATTTTCCTTTGAATAAAACTGGGAGTTGGATGGACTGACTAAAGCACACTTCTAAATCCACCTAGGTGGGTTAGTCATATGGGGCAACTGATACCCGTAAAAGATTATGGCATGAGATAACAGCCTGAAACTCAGAAATCCTTCATGTAGAGATGATGGACACCAGATAGAGTATCTTCCAAGGAAAGAAACTTCAACAATGTGGAGACAGCAGGATAAAAAAGGCCAGTAAAACAGATTGGTTCTTCTAAATTGGACAGAAATGCAGACACCCACCCCTTTTTAGAGAACTGCTTAATAAGGAAGTGTCAGACTATAAACCATAAAATCACTATCGACAGAAACAGTCAATATGCCCATGGAATACCTACGACTCAAATCATAAGGATGCCAAAAAAAGGTCAGAACTACAGCCAGAGTGAAAGGCTGAGGCAGCACAGGATACTTCTTCACTTATATGGATAAGCTCTTCCATATAGCAGAGGACATCTGTCAAGTGGAACTCTTCCCAGTGGCTTCAGTCACCTCAGGTACTCCAGGCAGTAGGTCTGGCGAAATCAAGGGAACTAAACTGGGAATCACATGTTTATGTGCAGACAGCTGTGGCCAAAGCTGAAAGGCACATCTGTGATACATCCTGTGAAGGTTTTTTTTTTCCCATTTTTTTCCCCATATACCCATTCAGGCATCTCTGGGGAAGGGGAATAAGGACCATAGGCTAGTCAATAGCTGATCTGATGTACTATAGCGTTTCCTGTCTGTCTCAAAACTAGTGGCCTTTGGAACCTCTAACATTTTCCAGGAGGCAAGAATAACAAAATAACCTTACTCTTCTCAGGTCTGGATGTAACATGTTCCATCTCTTTAACAAGCATGGGTTAAGCACACTACACAAATCCACAACACAATTGGCAACTGGGTTCTGAATAGTAGGGATACAACTAACAGGGGTAATATAGAGGTGGTAGAAGTCCACACTAGGCTTGCTACTGACATGAGACCATATTCCTGAAGGCTGGGCTCCCACGGCCTAAAGGCCAATATCCACAAGATCTCAAACAGCTGTATGAAATAGAAAACCTGAGCTGTGGACCCTGGAGTGGAAAGACTTAACAAACCATCTTTATTCTGGGTCATTCAACCCTGCTCGACTAATGAAAGAGACTAGGGTGAAGAGTCCTTGGTCCAAATGGAACCACTGAGGTTTGGCTCAGGGATTCTAGAAACCACTTTGAAGGAGCAGGTTCAGCTTACAAAAAGTCAGTGCCTAGAACACACCACCACTGAGGTTGCCAGTGATGTTTGTTTGTTTATTGATAGATTTATTTGTTTGTTTGTTTATCTACCTGTCTATCAAACTATGGAGTAACTGAATTGGTATAAGGACCCTTTTCAGCCATGACCCACTCTACTTGGGTGGGGGTAATTACATATACAGACAGAATTATATTCATAAAACAATATTAAATGAAGTGAAATATAAATACTTGATGAAAACGTTATGTAGAAATATCAACTGCATTACAGTCTAAGATGACTAATCAGACATTTGTGTAACATTGCAGAAAACAGACTTAGAGGTTTTTATGTGAAAACTGTGTTACAGGTTAATCAGAACTCCTAAAATGTCAACAGAATAACAGTGTATGAAGTAAGCACAATGTGAGCAATGCCTCAAAATGCACTAGTGGTAAAAGACTACATACTATATACATAGTTTAATATGAAATGCCTACAGGAATAGCACAAAATATCCTTGAAGACAATTTTGGCAGGGCAGTTGTTACTGAAAAGGTTGATGCAGTTATTATTCAAAATATATACAACTAAAACCTCTTGCACTATTATGTTGCTAAAGCAGTGTGCATTACCACCTGGTGTCAAGGAGGTAGACCTTAAACTGTAGCATGTTCACTGCTACACACTTTATGAGGAACTCCGCCCACCACCACTTATGGAGTCAGTATAGAAAGTGTGGGACATTACAGAGAGAACAATAAGGAAAGTGCATGCAAGCATTAGCCTGTGGCTTTAAAGCACTTACACTTGTTTTGCTAAATAGATGGACCTTAAGGGTTTTCTTGTATTTTTGCAAGTGTTCAAGCTTCCTAGTATTATCAAGGAGGCTATTCCACATAGATGATGCACTTTCACAAATGCTTAGTGTAAATGCTAGTCTCAGCAGCAGAATGTCGTCATTGTTTCTGGGACCATAGGTTTGGTTACTAATTTAGTTAGTTTAGGAGTAGGGGGCCGCATATCTAATATTGTAAAGGTAACTATATTGAGCAGCAGTATACTCCTTGATTGTACAAGAAGCCATGTAGATGCATTTAAAGTAGTGCAGAGGTGCTCTCTGTTGCTGGCAGATTGATAAATCTAAAAAATTATATTCTCAGCGTATTGAATGAGTGTGGTATTCTGAACATAGAGGTTCTGTTATTGAAAGGCAATATTTCAATTTGGGAAGCAGCACATTAATGGGCCTCAATAGTGAGCAGGTTGGATATTTTATAAGATAATTTTAGACAAATTAACACTTTGTTAACTTGTGATCCAGTATAAGTATGAAAGGAAAGTCTTTTATCCAAGGTCAGGCCTAAGTACTTTTGCTGTGCATGGTGGGCAGGAGTGAACCAGATAGGTCAGTATGCAACTGTTTTTATTTATTTGTTAATTATGTATTTTATTTTTATTTTTTGAAGTTCTTTTTTCTGAATGGACTGGTGCTTACTAGAGACAATAATAATATCATCAGTGTACAGCATACAGTTAATATGCAAAAGATGTCATGGGGAGGTTATTGATAAACACAAAATAGTAGTGGGCCAAGGACCGAACCCTGTGGAACTCATTGCTTACTGCTCCCTGTATGAGTGGCTTTGTTTGATCCTGCCACTCTGAATGTTCTTTTGCTGAGATAATTTTCAAACCATTGTACAGCTTCAGAAGGAAAACAGTACCAGACACTTGGCTTAGTAGAGTTACATGGTCTGTTGTTTCAAAAGCCTGTTTAGGGTCTAAAATGGTGCTGGTAAATGATTTGCAGGTTTTGGGTATATGCATTGACATAGTTGCTGCTAAACTTTGTATAATGCTTTAGTTACAGATATGTATTATATTTATTTATGCTTGCTAAATGGTTCCTTTTTCCATGCCATCCAAGTACTAGCTCTACTTTGTAATAGTAGTTTAAGACTGAGGGTGATCCAGGGGTGTGTCTGCCATGAAATTATAGTCTTTTGAAGGAGGTAGAAAAGTTCCTATATAGAGAATAAAAAGGTTATGAAAACAGAGAGAGAGTTGTTGCATTAGTATAAAGAATTTCACTTTAGCATTTCCAGATCAAATGAAAGTGAGTCATCTTGAGAAGTCAGTACTTGACCTGGTTAGCAATAGATGGAGTTCAGATTTTTTACATGTGAAGGACCAAGTAGAGACTGTGGTGTAGTGGTCACTTATGGAGTTTATGACTACTTGTAGATGTAGCAGTTTATAAGATGTATTGTTATCACAAAAGCCAGCAAAGTATTGTTTTTCTGTTGGTGTTACATCTGGTACCTTCAGAGACTAGTTCATTCAGTTTGTACACTAAATAATCTACTTACATGAGTTTTTGGGGCCATTACAGTCTACATTTAGGTTACCAATTATGATAAGTTAAGACTGTCTGGTAATATCTAGAATCTTGCTTATTTTTAATTCATTCAAGGAGATTGGTGAGAATTGGGAATATAGATAACTGACAAATGATGGGGTACTTTATTTTACAATGAACCAGTTGGCTTTGTAGTCTTGCTGGGTATTAATAATGCCTATTTATGTTAGAGAAAATTTTGCTTCATTGCTGTCCCTCAAAAGACCACTACCACCTTGCCTTTCTCAAAGACTGTAGTTATAAATATGACTCTGAGATGGCAATTAGTTTTGTAATATAGCTGAGCCCATTTATTGTTTATGCTTCCGGTGTTTATGTAACCTAGAAAAAGATTATTTGTTTGATATAGAGAGGTGACATCAGGCAGTCCTAGGTTGGGTTGAATATCTCCAGCTAGTACTTTCTGAAACTTTTTAATGGGATATCAAGGCAACTCAAGTATAGTATTTTTAATCCTAAAGTGTACGTTATTTTATTACTAGGGTGCCTATAGGTATATAAAGGATCTGCCAGCTGGTCATGCTGTAGGGACTGATGCTGAGTTTGCCATGTAAGCAACTTGTGTAAACAGGATACTTAAGGCTTGCAAACCAAAGAAGTATGACTGTGAGCAGAGAAGTGGCAGTAATAATCATTGTTACAATTTGTGGATGTTGACTGAGTTTTTCAGAACATATTAAGCGACAGATAATATGTTAGGGCAGAGGAGAAAAACCATATAGTAAAAAATATCAGGAGTAGTTAGTGGTAAGGAACTAGCTTATTGACCATAATGTAGGTGGGAACAAATTAGACATTATAAAGGTAGTGATGTCAGAGGTTATTGGAAAAAGGGATAGGGCAGAAGAGCAAAGCAGACACAACTGTAGACAGGCAGAGCACAGCAGGCCAGCACAGTGACCGCAGCAGAAGACAGTCAGTGAAGAGCAGTGCCACAGAAGTAAGGTAGGTCAGAATGTTATGGTAACCAGTTATAAAAATAGAAAAGGTTAAGCTTAGTGAGTAAAAGGCTGTATCTCTCTTGGGCCCCTTACCATCCACTGAAGCAGATGGGCATAAACTGAAGTCACTGTTTGCTGAGGTTATTGATGTGACATTTGGGAGGCCATCATGTAGCTGTACATACCTCTAGGATGGTATAACCTATCTGCCTTCTCCATCTTTTAACTTATGATGGTGACTTGATATAGACCTGGAAGCTACGAAAGGGACCTACTACCCATTTTATGTTCTGGGAAATCTTAACCGCTGCCATTTTTGAATTATAGTATAGGCAAGGAGTTTCTCAGCTCTGGTAACTAATCTTAAAATGTGGAAACTTAGACAAGTGCTGCACATCAGAATTCTGTCCTGGGCAATACAAACAATGTTGTTGATCTTCGCTAATGAGTTTGTGGCCAAACACACCCTTTCGTGGTTTAGCTGTTTAGCTATTGAGCATATCAGCTTTTTCTACAATGAACAGAAGATGAAGATCCAAAGTATATGCCACAAGCAAATGTTGGGGCAGACCCTAGAAATGATCACTTGGTATGGAGCATAATATTACAACATTTTCAAATGAAGGTTGTGCACCTCCCTACACGACATGGCGATAGAGAGGAAAACAGTCAAGTTCAGAGGTAGGAAATAAGAAAATCAAAATCACAGACACACTAAGAAGGATTTCTAGTAGCAGACCCTTATTACTTTAGCATGTTTAGTAACACATTGTTTTTATTGGACTGTAAAATAAAATAAAAAAAAAATTGGATCACAGTGACCTAGAAATTCATTAACTACCTTATGGAGATAAGGGTTTGCACCTTTATGAAAACTCAAGCTATGACATTTCTCCTTTATTAAAACTCAGGCTATGACGCATCTTACTGGGTACACTATATTACAAAAAAACAACACTCACAACTAATCCAAAGGCATATCTATACTATATTACCAAAACAAAAGCCATATTTTGTAGAACTGTAGTTCTTTGCGTTGTTTCACACTATTTACCTATTTTTTTACATCATTTAAGTGTTTCAGCTAAAACATCATAATTTTTTGCAATATTTAAAGGAATGTTAGCAATTAAGTTTTTTTTTCTAAAAATCAGGACATTTGTTATTTCTCACTTTTTAGGATAAAGTGACTCAAATCAGGACTGCTGAGCAAAGAGAGAGAGAGAGAGAGAGAGGCAGCAGCACTAGTGAGGACTGAATACAGAAAGTAGATTAGCAAACCAACCTATATCGAATGCCTACTGAAATTCCAAAGACTATAACTGTGATCCTTGGAAATGCAGAGCTAAAA
Organism: Protopterus annectens; assembly: GCF_019279795.1. Lineage (NCBI taxonomy): Eukaryota > Metazoa > Chordata > Ceratodontiformes > Protopteridae > Protopterus > Protopterus annectens. The sequence continues at coordinate 550,664,736 of NC_056734.1, read as the reverse complement.
GCATGAATGAAGGGAGTATATTCTTCCAGGCTTGTGGTAACTCACAGTACCCCCCCCCACACTCTAATAGTGTATATATAAGTAGCAGGACTGCAAGAAGTGCAGCCCTCATGCCATGGGGCTTCAGAGTATCCAGGAGAAATTCAATGGCAAGTTTTGGAGTTTTCCAGGTTTTCTTTTTTTTTTTCAAAATTTAAGGGTCCCAACTTTGTTATGAAGCTACATATATCATGAAATAGACAAGTGGCTATTAAATTTATCATTTGTTTTATCACATTTGATTTTTACTTCTTTTGTTTACATATATTTTCCCATGTTGTCCATTTTGTATTGTAAGTTTAAATATCATTATTGTTTCCATTTTATTGGAGCATTTGTCCCTTCGCCTCTTCTAAAAATGGATCTTGCATAGCCCAGTCAGACTGTCCTGGTAACTAAATGAAACAAATAAACAAATAAACTTGTAAACAGGGTAATAAATAAATAAAGTAGTAAGGCATAAGCCCATTATGCAACCACCAGCAAGATGGAATGTCTAATTAATTAAACTTCCATCCTACATATTCAGAAAAGCTGCAGTAAAGTAAAAAGGATTTACATATTACTGTTACACAACAAGCAGTGTGACATAGTATAATTGTAATGAGCCTTCTGCTCTGCCACGTATGCCTGCCTCCCAGTTCTTCAATAGAAGAAGTGTCAGTAGTGCCAGTTATGTGCTTAATATTATGGTACAGAGAACTTCCATGTGGATCCAGCTGCCTCTGATGACTTAACAGACTGAATGAGTAGTGCACGTCTTGTTCTGTATCTAATATTATAGGAAAGCATGGCTAGACACTTATAGGTACTTCTGCTAACCGAGATCCCACCACCACCAGCAAGCATAACTATCTGACTAGCCTTTCTACACTAAGTTTGCATGTTTGAAGTTAGATTTTATGGCACATGTGTAAGCCATGCTGACTAAGTGAAATTAAAATCACATTTATATGAGCTAAATAAAAGGAAAAATCATGAATAGCACAGGTATATCATGTTAGGGTAGGCCGTAGAGAAGCAGTTCAGCACAGCTCTGAAAGCACTACTAGGTAAGAGAGGGATGGTGGTCTAATTCTGCACAATGGGCATTTAACATTAATATGAGACATGGGAGAGTAAGTGACCCTGAACACTGACCATTACACACTAATTTGGGAGGTTAGAAGCTGAATATATGAGGACTGTATATACTAAAGATTAATTCATGAAGTAAGAGGAGAGGTATTTAAAAAGAGTGCCTTTATGTCTGAGCATGCCATGGAAACCTGACATATGAACACTCCATTCTAACAGATTGTAGAAGAAAGCTTGGTGACCCTTGGCAATGAGCACTGGATATTAATGTGAGAGCTGGTGCACTAGACAGTCAGCAGTGTGCATTCATTTGGTAGAATGGGAAATATCAGACAATGCCGTTCTACTCTGTTAGATGGTGGAAGGTACTAATATAAACAGATGCTCTTTTGGGCTATGTGTCAAATCAGTACACACAGAGCATGAGACACAAGCATTCTCATTATTCAGAAAGAATCAACCTGGAGATATAGTCGTGCAACTATTTTATTTTAAAGGGGGGGTGACCCTTGGCAACTTGCATATTTATTTCACTTCTACCAGTTAGGCTGTGTGAGGGGGAATGTCTGTAGACAGCAAGAATTTTAATTGTCTTTTCTTATTGTGGAAGAAAAGGAGATGATTATATATAAGTGATATAACTGTACATTACTTTCAGAAGAGGGGGTGTTGTATGTATTGTTCATACGACACTCTGCAGTTCATTTCTGGAGACACTAGCATGTTCATTACCTGGACAGGTAGCACTGGCTGGTCTGGTCCATGCAGGATCTAGGTCTTTGGAGGAGAGACTGTGCCATGTGATGATAGGGTTATTAATGAATCCCAACAAACATTAATTCAGCAAGGATAGAGTTTTCTAGAAAAGTTGCATTGCTGTACAACTTGAGTAGCTTGACCGCAGACTCTGTTTTCCATTTAAAATGTACACAAGTGTGCACAGACATGCATACAAACATATTTGCCAATGCACATAAACACAGTCTTACAATCCCACAGTATCCCAGGCAGAAAGAGAGACAGACGTACACACAACCACACACAAATGCACATGCACATGCACACACATGCACATGCACACACACACATGCACACAATCACATGCACACAAGCACATGCACACACGTGCACGCACACACACACACACACACACACACACACACACACACACACACACACACACACACACACACACACACACACACACACACACACACACACACACACACGTACCAATACAGTAGTTGCATAACTAAAATCTTGCCTTTGTAGACTCTGCAGAAATCACCTTGAACTTTCTTGCAGTCTGAGTCATGAAATCTGCTTCCTTCGCACTAACACTAATACCAGCACTAACATATCTATTTGCTGTCATTTGAAGACTATCTTAAAATACTGGTCATTTGAAATTTCATGTAGGAAAATAAGTGATGTTAATTTATATTTTAAAGCCTATGTATAAAGACTTATATGAAAAAAATGTTTAGACATAATACACAATGCAGTTTATTAAGCACTTTATTTTGCTTCCTGCAGGTGTTTCAGGACCAAAAGGAGATAGTGGAGAATTAGGATCCCCTGGTCTTGAAGGTCCAAGAGGGTTTCCTGGAACCCCTGGAATGAAGGGTGAAAAAGGAGAAAGTGCATATGTCTACCGCTCAGCCTTCAGTGTTGGACTGACTAGCCCTAACCCCCCTGCAAATGTCCCCATTAAATTCAACAAAGTGTTCTACAACCAGCAGAGGCACTATGATGAAACAACGGGCAAGTTTCGCTGTAGCATCCCAGGCGTATATTACTTTTCCTATCACCTGACTGTCTATATGAGGGATGTAAAGGTCAGCATGTACAAGAGTGATAAGCCTATCTTGTTCACTTTGGATCAGTACCAGGAGAATAATACAGATCAAGCTTCTGGTTCCATTTTACTCCACCTGGATGCTGGCAATGAGATTTGGCTGCAAGTATATGGAGAAGAGCGATTCAATGGTATATATGCTAACAATGATAATGACTCCACATTTACTGGCTTTCTTCTTTATCCTGATATGGATTAAGAGCTGATACTTAATAAGGGATGGATTCTCACCACTGAATCTAAACATGGACTGTGAAAGTTAGCTCCTTCCTCCCAAAGATTAGTTTGACAAAAATATGGTACTTTTACAATCTTAGTCAAATATTTTTACATTAGCATTGTTTTATCTTTATGCCATACTATTTTCTAAGTCATATCGTTGTTTTATTACACATGGGACTCTTAAGCTATTTACTTAATCTATTATAATACTGTCAGCCATTCAAGGTGATTTACTACTTTCTATGTATTAATTCATAATTAATGTTATGTTATTATTTATATCAGGAGATTGCAAGCTTATGGCATTATACTCTCCTTTTAACATCCCATATCTAAAAATGACACTTTGAACCTGTATTTATATATGCATATGTCATACAAAGAAATACATTACTTAGGAACTGTGAGTCTGGAGTTAAATCTTTTCATTTAAAGCATCCTCGACTTACTTAGAATCAACACATCAATAATACAAATGTGTATGATTTATAAAGTTCTTTTTCCACGTTAAAGTGTCTATTTTAACAGGTTTTCATGATATGATAATTTGGAAGGTGTTAGCTTCATTTCTATACATCAGCAACATTTATTTCACACTACCTGAATGAACTGTCTTCCTTCGCAGTGTGCAAGAATACAAATTCAATAAACCAGTGCAAAACAATATGGTGTGAAATGGGCTGACTTTGGAAGTAGAAATGTTACGAGTTTGGTTCCTGAAAAAATTTGTTTTTGTTTGTTTGTTTCATATAATAACCAAGTAATTGCAATGATCCACTGCCCCTGTAACAGGAGAAATGAAAGCTGAGACACCACCACTAATGAATACATATGACATGATAATCAAGAGTACAGTTTTATGTACCACCACACTGAGTACCTCGGCTATGATTTTTGGGGGATTTCTTAGATATGCAGCAGAGTAGTGCAACACATGCTGGTTGCTCAAAAGGGGCGAGTTACAGTATTCAGCATAAGTGTGATTCAGAGACATATACATTCATACAGCGCATTGAATTTCATGAACAGGACATTTTCATATCTAGAAATTGTTCAACCAAGCAGTTAAAACAACTGCTCATCTAAGCACACCAAACTGTGCAAATGTACTGCAAGTATGTGTATATACAGGATCTATACTGAATCATTGATGCAAATTTACATCAAGATTCAGCATAACACACACTGCATTAAATTCACTTCATTAAAGATGCACAAATTGACTACTGCACCCCCCACAACTTTGCATTTCAAAATATTTTATACTAAGCACCTTAATCCAGCTTCTCAAAAACTCTGAGAGTGCACAACAGTGGGAAAAAGGACTCAGTTCCCACCCTCCGTTGTCACCCAATCTCGACAGCAGACACTCAAAGTTTGTACCACTTTCTAATGAATAAAGGCTCAGACAGAATTTCTCTAATAAAATGAACAATGATGAAACACCATTCAGTGCTGTAAATGACTCCCTATACACAAAGAAATATAGATTTATTCACACACACACGCAGACACACACACACGTGCACACACACACACACACACACACACACACACACACACACACACACACACACACACACACACACACACACATGCAGACACACACGCAAAAACACACGCAGAGACACACACATGCAGACGCAGACACACACGCACATGCATGCACACACATGCGCAGACACACACACATGCAGACACACACACGCAGACACATGCAGACACACACACGCAGACACACACACACACTCACACACGCACACACACACATATACACACACACACACACACACATGCAGACACACACACATGCAGATACACACACACACACACACACACACACACACACACACACACACACACACACACACACACACACACACACACACACATGCAGACACCCGCACACATGCAGACACACAAATGCAGACACACACACACATGCAGACATACACACATGTAGACACACACACATATACACACACATGCAGACACACACACACACACACACACACACAACACATGCAGACACACACACACATGCAGACACACACACATGCAGACACACAGATGCACACATGCATGCATACTTATACTGTCAGCTCATTATACAGTCATAAACTTCTTGGTTATATGTGTTGGTCACATGTGGCAATGGGCACAAAATGCTCACAGACACACGCACACACACGCGCATGCCCACACACACACACACACACACACACACACACACACACACACACACACACACACACACACACACACACACATACTTATACTGTCAGCCCATTATACAGTCATAATCTTCTTGGTTATATGTGCAGGGCACATCTGGCAATGGGCACAAAATGCTCACAAAGACACACGTGCAAACACACACGTGCAAACACACACGTACAAACACACACTCGCAAACACACGCGCAAACACACACACGCAAACACACATGCGCAAACACACACACACACACACACACACACACACACACACACACACACACACACACACACACACCTTATATCACATACATTCACATACAGATTCATATACATGTTGCCCAAAAGAGCTTACCTGGATCAGTAATTTCAGTAGGATACAGCCGATGATGCCTTTGCTCTCTCGTCAGAAAGTATAGGTGCAATATAATTATTTTTGTTACACTGGTCTGCAAGAGTATTATATAATACACCATATTATACAAAAATTCCTGCACAGCAATGCAGCTGGGTGACTACAACAATTGCAACTGGCACTAAAAAGCCTCACTGCTGTGTAGAGCATTACTGCTTACTACTCACTACTAAGTAGCTTTCGTGAATCATAAGCACCTTGTGTACTACACAAAGCCAACTGCATGGCTTTGTGTTGGATACAAGTTGTCTATGAATTCCACACTCACAGTGTACAAGCATTTAAAGAAGAAAATGTCAGTATTGATACAAAAATTTCGTGTTTGCAGCATTAACATAATAGGTACAGCAATATTATTAAAAAGTAGTACGATTGCCATCACACTTGCCACATACAAGTAGGAAAACAGCATTAGAAAAGGATGTTTAAGTCCCAACATAGTACATACATTTTTTAATATATAAAATTAGGTAAAAAAGGTGCAGAACACTGGATAGTCAGAAAATTAAAACTGTATCCTTCTCAATAAGACTAATTTTACAAATGTAACATTTTACCTGCATCAAGTCAAAATGTTTAGAAAATAATATTTAAAATTGTTAATATTGTTTTGAACAGCCAGCCTGGGCTTCAGCTTAAGTTAATATAGTTTCTTTCAGAAGATTTTGAAGATACATAGCCTTTGCAGGGATTCAGCAAACTGTGTAAGTTTTGCACAAAGCCTACACAGAGTTTACATGTGTGCGCAGTGATGCACAGTGAGAATAGTGCTCATTGCATATTCATGCCACACACTGTGTTTAAACGTAAATAAGCGAGGTTTCGTAGCTTGCAACAGTGTTGCCGGGCCAGGAAATCATGTAAGCAAATATGCATAGCAATTCTGTTTAAGTCAGAGCACAGAAGGCTCACCATTTTGTGTGGAATGGCACAATGATCAGCAGGGCTTAACAGATAATAGATTTCATAGCTCTCAATCTCTTAGTGCAAGGCATCTGAACAAAGGGCAACATAACGGGGGGACAATGACCCAAACATAAGAACAGATTTGACATATTTGCTCTTTAGAAATGTGCTTGAATAACAAGTGGTTTGTGTTAAGATACATTTTCGGAAGGATTTGAAGTCTGAAACTCAAATGTATGCAATTATTGAGTCACATCAGTCCTGCGATCTTCCCAGTGATATGGTAGAAAACCACAGGTTTTATAAGGAACACACCAAAAGATATATAAGGCAAAAATCTGGACATTCTGTGAAAATCTGGATAGTTGAGAGGTATGATACTTAAGTATATGATCCAAACACAGTACAGGACAGTGTATACAGTGCAGAATATTGTGAAATCCCATTCCTGGCATTCTGTACTGAAGTTGTGCAAATGATCCTTAAGGGTACATGGACTGCCATGTAAAATAAACACTCAGGGGAAGTGCATGTATTGAATAGGGACACACAGATGAATTGTAGAAATTAACGCAGGGAAAGAGAGCAGGTGAAACAACCTAATGTACAGCAGAGGAGCGCATGTCAATAGAAGACAGTTGTAGCAGCAACACCATAGGATCATAGGAAGTTACTAGGCTAATGGCCCTAGGCTCATACATGCCTAGTCAAGTTCTGACATTGTTTCCATGATCAGCAGCTATTGCCCCTGTCCAAGAAAGACACAGGTGGAACCCTCAGGGTGAATTTATGGTTACCTATCCAATCATCCAGATTGCACTTGAAAAGGGCCAAAGAGGTGCTCTGTTTTGCATGAATTGTGAGTCTGTTTCATAGGTTTTCTAACCTCTGGGAGATAAATCTGTCCCTCCAGCAGGTTCTATTAATGTCACATACCAAGTTAAGGTCTTTAGAGCGAGTAACTTGTGAACCACTGGACTTGTGAACCAGTGGACTTATGGATATACAGCATTTCAAATAAAGCAGAGTCAGAGACTGCCTTATACACAAGGCAGAGTAGTCTGTATGAAAATGGAGTAAAGTGATTACAACTGATCCACATAGGACAGATGCAGAAGACCTTGAATTCTCCTTTTGTCACTGTCACTTAAATAATGGACAGGAAAGCGGCCGGCAGACAGTCCTGATGTACAGACCCAATCACTGGACCTAAGACATAGGTCACTTCACACATGTAAAGATATTTAGATGCCATGTATGTGATACAGTGGTCTACCCACTTGGTGATATAGGTGTATGCTGCCACATTTGACAGTGATGAGTGAACAACTCAATGTGGATTTGTGTCAAAAGTCTTGGGCTTATCATGTTCAAAAGGATGATAGTGTTTAGTGTTATCATGCATGCCCTTGATGACCTCTTTGAGGACAGCTAACAGATGTAACAGACATGATGTAGCATTAACAACTCACACAGGTCTGTTGCACACACCCAGGATATCATTTGTGTCTATCTAGAAAAGGTCCATGATGACATGTTGGTCTACCTCACAGATGAGGAGAATCAGGATGTGTCTATACATGCATGCATCAGATGCTGTCCCCCGCCCAACTCAGATGGATTCATGTTGATGTACACCCTTCTACAGGAACATAGTCTGTGGGGAGGGTGTGTTGAAGTGTGTGTTAAACCATGTCTGGAAGGTGTATATGATACATCATCTGATAGGTAATCTGTGATGTTGTCACAGCCCATTGGTTCTATGTGATAGGCCTGGATGAAGGTAAGACAGTGCATACTAGCTAGCCTCAACTGGCCTAGGGGTTGAACACAATCCCCCAAGCAGGTATCATTGAGAAACTCTCCCAGCTGGAAATTAAACCTAATGTCACTAGTTGGCTAACCAGATGGCTCACTGACAGACTACATACTGTGAAAGCTGGTAAATCAACCTCTACCAGTAGGGCTGTCACCATTGCTGTACCCCAAGGATCTGTGTTTAGCTCTTTATTGTTTGGAATCTATTTTTCAATAGTTCAGGCTAGTATACGGCCTTCAGCTTAGCATGTTTGCTGATTTTTGCATACTGGGGACAATCATTGAGTCCACCTATGATGATAACATACTAGAGGAGGGGCTAACACAGAAACAATTGGTGACAAAGCCACACAGTCTACAAATAAATGCAAAAATATGTCTTATTTTGGCCTTCAGCAAAGTGGAATTCCATGCTAATTACAACACTGACAACAGTCCTGCTGTGTTGAAACTCAATAATGTAAGTGCTGGGAACACAAATACATAGCAATCTGAACTGCAGCCACCAAGTGTACACACTGGTACTGAAAGCCTATGCTGTGCACATCATAAGTCACTCCATCATATTCCAATCTAAGGGTTATATTACAACACTGTACTCGATCCTCATCAGTACACTAATATATAGTATAATGCTCTCTCTTTTGCATGTACCTCACCAGACTCATGCAGCAGCTGGAGAGACCATAGAGGTTACACACCAAAAAAACACACTGGCTACAAACCATGCCATGATGTATGTGGATAGACGGAAATCCATGTCACTGTAATCTGTATCTTGTAGGATGAGGTGACTTTTGCCTAGCTTCTCATCAGCAGTATCTGGTGAGGAGAATATGGTAATAACAGTGTCCCACATGCTGGTGTAAAAGGCTCTCTGTAATGTCAAGCAGTGTCAAGCAGGTGCGCGCATACACACACACACACACACACACACACACACACACACACACACACACACACACACACACACACACACACACACACACACACACACACACACACACACACAGAGACACACACAGGCACACACACAAACAAATACACATGTGCACACACACACAGACACACACACACACACACACACACACACACACACACACACACAAAACCCCAGTTGACTGCAGTGAAAATAGAACCCTTTCCTATCTAAGTACACAGACTACAAAACTCAGTACTTTACTCTAGCACCACAGCATAAGTCTGTCTTTTACAAGGCTTTAGGACACATCTTATAGTGGATGAATTTAGCAGGGCATGTTGGAGAGAAGATGCTGGGAGGCCTGCATGAAATGGATGTGTAGGCATGAGCAAGTATCAAAATACTGTCAATCAATGAGACTCGAGCAGTAACTGTCAGATACACACTTCCACTGTTCTGGCTAGACACACACACAGTTGACTGCAGTGAGAACAGAACCCCTATCTATCTAAGTACACAGACTACAGAATTCAGTACTTTAGTGCCATGGGACAAATCTGCCTTTTACAAGGCCGCAGGACTACATAGTGGATGACATCAGCAGGGCATGGTAAGCAATCTAGTGATGAAGTGTGGTCCCCAACTTTGACAGTGTGCGTTCTGTGGATGAGCTGGTTGGCTATCCATCTACTCATGTATGTGTTAATCCCCAGATGGGAGAGTTTCTCTATGTTACCTGAATGGGGGGGGGTAGTGTCAAAGGCCTTGGATAAATCAACATAGGTTATCCCTCAGCCATGTCTTTGGGGTCATTATCAAAGAAGTCTACTAGATTTAATAAGCAAAATCTATCCTTGACAAAACCAAATGGGTCAGATCAAATGTGTCACCTATGTCCCTGTGGATAAGGCCCATGATGATTCATTCCATAGCCTTACAGGTAAGGTTATTTAGGCTTATGGGTCAATAGTTCTAGTTCTGCATGTTACCAGACTGATGTGCATTGCATATCACACAACATATCAATTTATGTAGTGTAGCTGATATCTGTGTGAAAAAAGTACTGAGACACAGGGGTTGCAGTGCCTGGGGGAGGCAACACATGGTTATATTGTAAATATGTGACATATTTTTAGATAGGACCTTCTGTTTGCTATGTTTCCACATGTAATTTCATGTCATAAACAGGAAATAGACATTAAACAGCACTAATACATAATATTTAGTTTTCCATAACCCAGCAAGCAATGGGTCTGTGCAGCATTTGTCAAAGTGTTTGCACATGGTTTGCGCAACGTTTGTCAAAGTGTTTCCACATGCAAGATACACATTTCCATTACTTTCCCTGTTTGTACATAGCTAAGCAGTGTGCAAATGCGAGCCATATTGCTAATGTCTGAGCGTTAGTACTGAGTCTATGAAACACACTTGCTACTTAACTGACTCTGTGGCAGCAGGTGTAAATGCATTGACACATTTTGTTTTGAACCCAGGTGTATCTAATAATTTATTTATGAAATAAACAGTGATAATGCAATGACATTAATTGTTTATAGTACATGTACTGCTATGTGTTGACATGCAGCAGTGGGGTTAAGCTGCATTGTGAAGAGGTAACTGCAGCATTGTACTGTCACTCACTGTCACTTGGCATTGCTGCATGATGCCAAACTCCTCACAAACAGAAGCTAAAAGGTGAAGGGATGCATTGCTTTTTCTGGTACTTAAGTGTGTAGTGTGCAATTCTATTTTTTGACCAGATTATAGGTGTTAAAATGTGGTAGATAGGAAAGTGGTCAAATGGGGAGCAAGCAGGGGAAGAACACAGGGAAAATAATATAGGAATGCGCAGGAGGGAGGTAGGAAAGAAGCATAGCTATCTATTTCTTCAACAGTAAAACGTGATCATATGTGCAGAACATTAGCTGAATTTGGACTTTTACCTTCAGAGAGAGGGGTGGCAACAACATAATCATGTTGTGCAGCCAATTGGACTGAATCAAGTGTGCCAATAAGACGTGTATGCAAAATGGAGAACTATGCTTGGGATGATTTTTTTTGTGGGACGGGTGCCCTTTTTTTTAATTCAGTAAGACAGGACTGCAGGATAAGGGGCGCATGTATGTCTGGGTCATGTAAATTGGGTAGGTGAGGAAGGCAGTGGAAACAAACAAGAAAACAAGACAAGAAACAGGGACTGTGAGGGACACAAAAGGTTGGGGGGCACCATGATTGGCATGATGGGGGTCAACACATGGGATGATTTTTTTTTTTTTTTTTTGTGGGACAGGTGCCCTTTTTTAATTCAGTAAGACAGGACTGTGGGATAAGGGGTATAGGTATGTCTGGGTCATGTAAATTGGGTAGGTGAGGAAGGAAGTGGAAACAAACAAGAAAACAAGACAAGAGACAGGGATTGTGAGGGACACAAAAGGTTGGGGGGGGCACCATGATTGGCATGATGGGGATCAACACAGGCTCATGCCCATCAAGCTTGGAGACAGTGAGAATTGAGTCCTCACCCACTGGACTGTCATCACTGTCCCCTTACTCTGCTGGTGGCTGGAGGTAATGACATCTTCTCTTCCTATGGACCATGAGGGAGAGCAGCCCTTTCATCCAGCAAAGGTGTACACACCAACAGTGCAGTGCACGACTCTACATACGAACCCTGGCATCTCCAGGTGGATGATGAAATCACCACCTCCGCCACTGCTCCATGAGGGCACCACTGCACCAGTGCTTCCTGAGGTCACAGGTAGTGTAGGAGCAGCAGAGGCAGTGCTGCCAGGTTGGATCACAGACATGATGGGCATTGTTGCTGGAGCTGGTGGAGCAGGGGCAGGATGATTCACTGGGGATGGCCTACCTCACTGTTATGTGGAGAATTTAGTGATGTGGTACAGATAGATTACATGGAGACATTTTGACAACAGATAAAAAATAAAAAAGAGAGATAAGGGTTGGGTGAGAGAAAAAACAAGATACAATTAGTACCATTATATGTGACATACAATGCATTATCACAATTATACAACTATTTTATCTGAAATATTACATTTAAGTACAGATCCTAACAGATACACACTACACCACAGATTCCTGAAAGTAATTCTTGAAATGTGCATTTATTGCACATATGTGTGTTCCAATTATACATATTACAGTTTACAGAAGGGCATTTGTGCCACTGGTATACAATTTTTTTAATTTAATGTAAATATTATTAAAGAAATAACTGTACTTTATAGTTGTGAATCATGGTATTTGAACCCACAACCTCTGATTACAGTCTAAAATATGACTCCTACAATTCGTTGTGCTACAGACTAATGCATGCATACTTGCTTTTACAGTTGTGATATGCATGCTCAATTTGATACAACTGTATAAAAAACCCAAAAAAGCTATCTTTAACTTTTAAAGCTACAATAACTCTTTTCTTCTGTTGCATACATACCACTTGCTTCCCTCAGTCTCTCCATTCGAGCAACATGAGCCTGCCTATTGAAGTCACATTTGGTGGCAGCTAGGGAAAGAACAGAAAAGAACAAAAGACCATAAAACAGATTAATCTTGCCTATATTTAGCTTTCTAAGTCTTACAAGTACTTTCTTATTGTCATACTTACTCAACTGTGGGATGGCCACAGTCTCAAATTCATTCAGCCAACGGTTGAGGGTATCCCTTTTTCACATGTGTAGCTCATTAAAATGCCTACTCTGCTGTGCAGTGCATGGGATGCCAGTGGCACTGGATACAGCCTGGGCCATACTATTGTACTGGGAGCCAGAATAGGCCCCCTGCAGAAGCCTTTGGCTGTGGCTCTTTATTAAGTGTGCAATAAATATCCTGGACTCCTGGACACCCCACCTCTGTGCCCTAAAGTTGGCACCTTCCTCTCTAATGCCAGCCATGTCTACTAGCTGAACTAGAACAATGGAAACTGATACTTTCAAAAAAATCCAAAAAATACAGAAAGAGGCAACACCACGGCTCATTGCAGAATATTTAATGTAGATAAACACCAAATAAAAATAGTAAGCGCTTTCACATTTCAGACAACGTTTCTTCAGACTTTGATATAGCAGTCATCATTCACCTGAATTAAATAATGCCATTACTATTACATTCTCCAATCACCTACTAAACATAATCATGACATCACAAGAAACAATTAAAACAATTAGAGTCTTTAGGACCTATTTAAAAACATCTTCATATATCTATCTATATATATATATATATATATATATATATATATATATATATATATATATATATATATACCAAAATATATACATTTAATAAATACAGCAGACTATATCTGTAAAACAAGATTATAGACTAAAACCTAACTAAATTACAACTATATCAATGTGTTAAAAAAGATGATTATAATGACATAATATAATATTCCTAAGGTGCATTATAAAGTATAAAAACTATGGTCTGACCTAATCTATTGAAAGAAACTTAGTACTAAAGTGTCTAATGTGCATAGGGCCAGACTGATACTTTCCTGACAATTCCAGTTATCATGTTTACTGGTAGTGCACAAACCCGAGCAATGATGCCAACCGTGTTTGCGTGATGTTAAGAGGAGAGCAGCAGTGCCAAGCAGGAAGAAATTAAATAATTGAAATTAGAAGGTTAATCTGATACTTGGCTTTAGTTTGAAGGGTGTCTACTGATGTATCCTGGAAATATATATTGGAAATTGAAAGGTAACTGTTAGGTGAGTTAGGTTTGCAGCCATGCACTGGGGGCATAAATGTAATGACCGGACACATTTGTTTTACCTTTATACACAGTGGAAAATTGATTTTATAATGTGGGATTAAATCTAGGCATATGGAACAAAACATTTTCTTCCACAATGCTGATTTTCCATCTTTGCCACAGAAGTGCTGCTCAGACATAGTCAGGAATCATATATAAATACAGGTGACAGTTTGATCTTTTACACATTTATGTGTGTGACCTGACAAGGTTATTGGATATAGATCCAGTTGTGCATGTGTCTTAACTAATTGTAAAGGCCATGCAAGTCCAGATAGCAGAATTATACTTACAGAAATATAGTACACAGTACACCCTCACTCATACACCTGAAAACACAGTAATGGTGTCTCATCCCTCATACATATAATTCATATCAGCTCCACTATCTAAAGTGTTATAAGTGACAATGAACATAATGGGAAGTGGAACAACAGTAAAAATGTATGGAATATCCTGTATTAGAACCCAGGATCACGTGTATGGCATTCCTGCACTTACACCTGTTGCCACAAGAATGACAAATAACACTTCTCTATTTTTCAGTTCACTGCCATAAATTGCACTGCCTCAACAGTAAAATTAGGTTGTATATTCTGGACTAGAACCCAGGACCATCTGTACTCCAGCCCTACACTGAAATCTGCTGCCACAGGACTAGTTACATGACATTTCCTAATTTCCTACTTATTCTTTGGTCTCTGTGTTAAACACCGTACAATGCCACTTAGTGTGTTTGTGCATTGCTCAGCAGAATTAATTGAATGTATCTGGTTTCAGTTACTGGCTATCTGAGTTCTGTCTGCACGTGTTCAATGGCTGCAGCTGTTGGGGAACTTTCTGTTGTCTTTTAGGACACCTAGGACTATGGCATCCAGGCATCTCAAGCTCTGAAAACCACCCTTCACTGACCTTGAGAATCAGGTCATTGTGAAAGCTTTAAGGCAACATGGTACCTTTGTGATTGAGAGGAGACATGGAGATATATCAGGCAGCATGTAAATTTGGCAGCACATAGTTGCAGAAGTTA
The DNA here is from genome assembly GCF_019279795.1 of Protopterus annectens. NCBI lineage: Eukaryota > Metazoa > Chordata > Ceratodontiformes > Protopteridae > Protopterus > Protopterus annectens. The sequence goes on along the minus strand of NC_056734.1, from coordinate 550,649,451 downwards.
ATGCCGTCGGTGGCAACAGCAGGACATATGATCAGGTGGGGTTCCTATTACGTTATCAAAGTTCTGAAACTTCGAACACCATAAGGTCGAACCCTTATTTTCGAAGTGTCAGAATGTTGATAACAGAAAAAAAAAAAAACAATAAATAAAGTATTGCAAGCAGGGGAGCAAGCCCCCTGCACCCCCCACACCCCCACTCTTTAAATGTGCCAACTCTGAGATCGCACTACAGTGCGGTCCTTTCTGCACTGTATTGCGATCTCAGAGTTGGTATATTTAAAGAGCGGGGGTGTCAGGGGTGTATGGGGGGGTTACCCCCCCCCCCGCTTGCAACAGTTAGGTAGGTTTTAGGGTTTGTATTTATTTATTTTTTTACATTTGAATTCTTGAAACTTCGAACATCTGAGTTCCATGTTCTCAGGTTCAAAGTTTCAAGGATTCAACAACATAATAGGAACCCAATCAGGTGCACCATAGGGCCACTGATATGATCTCATCTGCATGGATGAGAGCAGCTGCCACGGCCTGTGATTGGATGGATACTAGGGGGCCCTGCTACAGAGCAACCATTAACAGCAAATGAAGAGTTCCTGTCAACTGTCAGGGATCCAGGCAGCTCCCAGGAATGTGCAGAAGATCACGTCCTTGACATAGGTGCTACTGTTTCAGGGACAGCAAACATGTCCCAAGAGGAATTTCCAGGTAGGCTTTTGTGTCTCAGTTGCTAAATACTGTTATATGTCAAAACAATTTAAATCAATATGTTAGTTCTGTTTCACAAGAAATTATTTTTTGGGGGGGTTAAAGATTGCTGCAGTTAACACATTCTGATTGATTATACATGTGCTTAGATTGGACTTCTCATCCAAGTTCTTGTTGAAAGTATAGTTAATGGACATATAAAGGGGAAAAAGTATTATCCCCTGTGTTACTGTTAATTGTGATGATGTTCTTACCTTTTGCTTAACTTCTCCCAGGACCATCTAGCATAGGGATCATCCCATCATCTGCACATTGTAAGTCAAACATTTTTATGTCAATACTGATGAGCAATTCAAAGAAACATTTTAGTGTGGGATGTTGATGTCAGCACTGTTGTGTGTATTGCTGCACTGTCTAATAGTGGCACCATTGTTATTTTGTTAGCATATATTGGACTATAGTAGTGAAATTATTAATTGTTCCTGTGTTTGTTGATTATTATCACAGGTGATCCTGACAGTGGAAGTATGGGATTCTACCACCTGATGTCAGAGTATCAGCAGACTCTGATGATGATGGTGGCCAAACAGATGTACAGTTGGGGGGTGCAGAGGTTGAATCTGACACTGAAGTTGACATACAGCCATCCCCTAAAATTCCATTGGACACAGGCAGTAGGCCTATGCCTACCCATGCCAGTGTACCCTCAGATATTGGACAGGTAGAGCGTGAGGCAATCAATCAGGGAAGTATGGTTACTGTGGTTTCAGTGCCTGTTGACTCTGGCCGTAACAAACATGTGGGTGAGGTGCCACGCAGGAGGGTTGTTAGGGGTGCTTGGTGGAGACCTGCTGTCCATCCTCCACCTGATCTAGGTATTTCTTCCTGTGCCACTCAGTGTATGTTTATGGCTGTCATGGAGGCACAGGCATGTTCCCATAGATCCTCCAGAGAAATGTTTAGGGTTGTAGATGTGGCACAGGCTGACATGCATGACTGACTCCACCATGTTGCCGATTCAATGGATCAGATGAATGACACATTGGATCAAGTGGTGTCTGTGATGGAACTTCTCCTGAGAGGGGGATGGCATCCTCATGGCAGTAGGTCAGCCATATCATCTGCTGTTAGCCAATGCAGCCAAGCCCGATCGCACTCCCATAATTGCAGTACTTCCATTACTCTGGCAGTGGTTGAGCTGTCCACACCCAGATATGGTAGGTCAGAGGACTTTGGTCCTGGGCGTCCTCCTGAGAGGAGCTCGTCCAGCAGACATCAGTCACATTCAGGTAACAGCAGTGCATCTGAGAGTGGGCATGAATGCACCAGTGCAACTCCTGGCAGAGTCGGTTCTCGTGCTCAGGTACGACTATGATGAACTGCCACCTCTGCCATGCATGGCTCACACTTGTCCGACATATCAAGACGTAGAGCTAGTAAAGAGCTTGGCTGCGTTCATGCAGACTCACACACAAATTTCACCTGGAGGACCCATAGAGATACACACACAACTGTTACATGTTTCAGCCATGAAGCTTAAAACTCATTTGGCCTCACTGGTCATTTGTTGCTTTATCCGAATATCTGCCTGCTTCTCTTTTACTTGCACACACACTCACCGACCTTTTGTGTCAGTCTAGCCTTCCTGCCCCCCACACACACACACACATACACACACACACACACACACACACACACACACACACACACACACAAAACATTCTGTGCAAGTGATGATAACTGTGCCATATCCCTGTTTTGTATCTTTTGGAATCAGGAATACATAAGCTTTGTGTCTGATTCGCAGGGTGCATAGCTGACTTAGTGTTTACTAAAGCTGCATTTATGATCTTGAATTGGTAATTGTATTTTTGACTTTTATTGGTCTTAGAAAGTTAGACAGTTGATGACCTCTACATTTTTCCATCTTTATTGTTAATGATCTTGTGAGGATTGTGAAGTCTGAAATGCATCTCATTACTTTCTAACTTCTCTCTTTAATGCTGTTCCACTACAGACATATGGTACAAAACTGAGGGCATGCAGTGACCATCACTACTTTTGAGAGGTATGACTGTGTCAATCTTTGATGCCTGAGGCCTAATACTTAATAATGGATGCATATAAGTCAAATAAGTCCCTGCTGTCACATTTATTATTTATTTTTTTTTTATTTACATTTGTTGACCGTGAGAGTCCAACTGGACACAGGTCCATTTTCAGAGGAGGCCAGGGGAGAATAGCTCCACATTAAGTATTACTTACATTATACAGTTAAAAAACATAGCATTTAAATATAGACATTAGTCCAGCTGAGGACGTAAGACAAGAATAAAACATAGATATAAAACAGCTGTAGAACACAGTACAATTTTAAAATATGGTGACATATACTAAACATGGTTACAAATGTAGTTGAGATTCATCAGTGAACAATTGATACAATCCTGTTTTTGAGGTACATAACAGCCATTAGCAGTTGTTGCTACAAGAAGTTAGTATTATGTGGTAGGTAGCTGGGAACATGAGTAGCCAAGCTTGCTAAGAGTAGGTTGTTAAGGGGCTGAGAGAGGTAGTGAGTGGGTGGAGTGGATGGTATTAGAGGAGGGGTTGCAAGGGCATATCTGGCAAGTTTTTAAGTGTGATTTTAGTAAGGATTTCAAGTGGGTGCAAGAAGTTACAGAGGTAATTGAGAATGGGAGGGAGTTCCAGAGTTTGGCTATAGTGCAGGAAAATAATGCTAAGCTAATGTTAAGTTCATTTCTGTACAAATCTCCCACCTTTTACTTGCTTACACTACCAAGTAACAAAATGCAAAGATATGCCACTCACTCATATTATTACACAATACACTCCAAGTTCAACACTTATCTTGTAAATTCAGCAGTTACAACAGTTTTGAGTTCAGGTCTCACTCTGTCTGACACAAGCAGTACACAGGCAATACATAGGGAGGTAAAGGTTGCGAGAGCTGCTTGGCATTAATGTTACTATATGTGCATAGGAGGAAGGTTTTGGCCCTTAGTTGGTGAGTGAGTGTGCTATACATTGTCTCTTAGCCAACGCAAGGGCATATTGAGCATGCCTATATCTGCCTACACCCACAGCAACTGCTGCTTCCCCCTCTAACTCCTCACTTGTATGTGGCTGTGGTGACCTTGCCATTGGTGGTGGGATGTGTACCCCTTCCCCTTGTTGATCCTGCTGAAGTTTTTTTCTCAGGATGATGTTGTGTAGCATGGCACATACTGTGAATGTTTTAGTACATGTCTATGGATAGTACGGCTCCCTCAAATGTATCTAGGCACTGGAAATGCAACTTCAGCAACCCAAACACATGCTCTATGATACTTCTGATTTGAGAATGTACCTCATTATGGTGTTCTTCAGCAGGTGTGTGTGCATTTATGATGGGTGCCATTAGCCACAGTCCCAGTGCATAACCTGCATTCCCCAGTAAATGACCCTGACATCACTACTACTGAATGTCTGATACAGTTGGGAGGTGTGTCAGGTATTCGGTCGTGGTAACTGCCAGGGTTGCCGGCACACATATTCCAGATAATTCCCTTGGTTTGCACATGACTTGGCAGTTAATAGAATGGAAGTCCTTTCTATTAATGTGCAGCCTTAACTGTTCCCTGGATGGTGCCTTAATTTCTACATGTGTGCAATCTCAGGCACCCAGTACTTCAGGGTAGTGTGCTACAGGGCATAGCTTCTACATATTTGTGGCCCTGTCCTCAGTTGTATGAGGAAAATATATGTGGTCACTAGCATGTTGTAGCATAGCATTCAGGAATTGATGGTGGATCCTGGATGCTGATGCCTGTGACACCCCCAACATGTCCTCTGTTGGTCTCTGAAAGGTACCTGTAGCTAAAATTCAAAGTTCTATACATACCTTTGTCTCCACTGGGATGGGTTCCCCTCGGTTTGCCCTGGTTCTGAGTTGAGAATGACTGAGGTTGCAGAGTTCCTGTAGTGTGTCTCTCTCCACCCTGTTGTGCTCTACAATTTCCACATCATGTAGATTGTGATAAGTTAACCGGGGTTCTCTTCTTGGCCTTAGTCTATTAGCAGTAGCATCAGCCTAAAGTTCAGCCTGTTGCACATACACATAAATGAAAGCAACACTAGTCCCTAACATTGTTTCTGTGTAGACTCCTTTCTGAGGCTATATTCCAATAGGTTTTGGAATTTGCAGGGAAAACCAGCACTGAGTCTACACAGTTGCTTTATAACTTGTTGAATAGCTCCTCCTTTTTTGATTGGTTGATTAGGATACAGTTCAGCTGCTTATGCTGTAATTTGCATTCCTTGGTGTTTACCTTGATTGCACTGTGTGTTGTTGTGTCTTGCGGCTTTTCCCAGTTAGGGGTCGCTACAGCTGAACTCCGGTCCGCTAATGATTGGCAGTAGATTTTTACGTGCCAAGTTGCCAGCTCTGACGCACAACCTTCAATGAAGGTACGCCCATTCACGCATGTCTCCACACAGAAAACGCTTTAGCTGAGAATCGAACAGGACAACGTCTTACTGTGAGACGACAACGCTACAGCAGCACCACCACCGCAGTTCTGTGGGTAGAACAACTTATTGACTCCAAAACAATGTACTACAGTGTGAGTATGGTGCAGCGATGTGCACAAGGTGTAAACAGACCATGTAGGCTTTATTGAATCTGGTCACTTGTTTTTTTTTTCTTGTATGACCAATTATTAATTCATATGTAAACATTTTTAATAAATGTGTATTTTATTTGAAAGTAATTATTTATTATGTTATCCACAGCAGAAATGTAGTGAGAGATATCAGTCAAGTAACAGAGGTAACAGAAGTAAATGTTTCCAACTCTGAGAGCAAAGCTAAAAGCAAGCATTTCTAAGTTCCAAGTATTGGCTTGCACTGCAGCTGAACTGCAGCAGATTCATTTAAAAAGATGTGGACAATAAAATAAGCAGTTATAGGATATCTGACAAGTACAGATTAAAACAGTGATCCTTCAATGCATTAAAATGGTATTTAATAAAAGATTTATAGGTGGTGAGAAAATATGTTCCTACTTGATGCAGTTTTTCACTTTCCTATCTATGTGCATATTAATTCTGCTTCTTAGTAGAGATAGGCACACTAAACAATGCATCTTTTTGTTTGCTGCACATATGTTTAACCATAATTGCTGCATATCAACCCCAGTGCAGGCTAGCCATATTCAGTGCTATATGGAATTTGTGTGTGTGTGTGTGTGTGTGTGTGTGTGTGTGTGTGTGTGTGTGTGTGTGTGTGTGTGTGTGTGTGTGCACGTGTGTGCGAAAAAAATAAATAAATTCAACAAGAAATTCAGTAGGTGAATACATAAATCAGTGTATACACTAGTGCATACTGAAGTAACTCGTTATAAACAAGGAAATATGATATGTAGTGCTGTGTTATTTCTGTTGCTGTATATAGTGTCACTTGCAGAACAAATTTGAAATCAATTTTAATCTAGGAAGGAATACTGCAGGATAGGATAACAGCACTTCAGTTAAAAGTAAGACATTAGTTTGTCAGCTGGTACCACATTTAACTCATTCAGTCCTGAACATCAGGAGCTTAATTAATTTTGTTTGCTTCCTGACATGTTGTAAGTCAAGAAATTGCTTGCTTCTTGAGTACTTTTCTCCAAAATCCTCTATTGAAAGTATGCTTTATAAGATATGTAATTTCTGATAATGATAAATGGAATGAGTTCCAAAAAATGTAAAACATGAAAGCTCTTTGGTAGATGGTTGTCTATGCACTGGGGTACCATCAATGGCCTGTCTGTATATGCTGATTTTATATTGCAAATATAAGAAAGAAAAAGCATTTTATAAGATAAATATTACTAGTGTTATGGTCATACAAATTTTTCTATATCTGTAAGTGTGAAAGATAGTACCAAGATGTCAGTGGGAGAACTGTTCACCTGCTTCAGGGCTTTCCAATGATATAGGACAAGACTGGATAATATACTGCTGTTTTGTGATATTGCAAAAATATGCAAACTATGCATGTAATAGTTTCACAATATTTCAAAACAATATTAATCTACAATAACATGTGTGTCAGATAGCAAGTAGTGGCATTGTGTTGCTAATATTTTCTATAAATGGCACCATTTGTTCACCCCTATAGATCATACATTTCTTATGCAATTAACATAGGTATGAAAAATATAGCTAACAGGCATAACTGCTTTACCAAACTGCATTTATATGTCTAAATGTTTTCACATAACCCACCATGTTTTAATGTTATGTGTTTTACTAACACCCAGTGTTTGTATACACTACCTCTATCAGGATGATATCATACTCCATGCTAGCATTATTAATATAACCATGGAAATATATCTCACTGTTCATAACTTTTGCAAATAAGTCCAGTTTTGTACATCCCATGCTGAACATTTCACTATGCATGTTTAGCAAATTATGTCAGCTTGTAGGTGCCACCTTGCTGCCTTAGTTTTAGATATGCATCTGTACCAGGACTTCAGAAATTAGACTTTAAAAACACTGACAAGCACGCTCATTATGGAGTGCAGGAAAGTTCCCTGTAAAGATGAGTATACTCTTAAAGGATTCACAGGAATTCTACTTTCCTGATGAGTATACAATTGTAGGAAACAATGGGCCAGATTCATTAATGCCTACACTAAGTGTACGCAATCTGTATTCAAGACCATCCCTACCACATTTTATGTGCTTTCTAGTCACTCAGAAGTGTACATGTAGTCTACATTTTATGGTAACCTTTATGAATCCCCTTTGATATTTAAGGTTGGAAGAAAATCAGTAGAAAAACTAAAATTAGGAGGAAGAAGGTGTGGCTTATGCTTTTGCTGTCTGTTCACTCATATCGGTGTACACATTAAAGAATCCCAGGGAAAGAGTTAAAGAATACTCATTATTAAGTGTACTGGATCTGTATACATTAAATGTCGATATTTCCTGAAATCAGGATGTCCATAATCCTAGCCCTTGTGCATTTGCACTAGATACTTGTCGGGCAATAAATTATTTTCTATTGCATGCAGAGATTTGCTTAGAATAGGAAATTACTTCTGAAAGATAAATTTTGAAAAAGCAAACTCAGTTTAATTTAGTTTACAACATGACTATACTGCAAAGCTGAATTAGTCTGGTCATGGCCTAGATGAAAGAGAATCTGCACAATTTTCCGCAGTACAAACAAGTATGATTTCTATCTTTGCCACCAAATATAGATATAGATATAGGTATAGATATAGATGTGTGTGTGTGTGTGTGTGTGTGCATATATATATATATATATATATATATATATATATTTTTTTTTTATATATAAATATATATATATATATATATATATATATATATATATATATATATATCTATATACAGAGAGAAAGAGAGATATTATATTCAGTAATAAGTGAGTGTGCTGGAAGAACTCATCAATTCATTGTTAGAAAACTTTCATAAAGGAGTTCAAAATATGGATTTGGTTTAACCTACTGAATTTAACAGATAATACTGGAGCTGCAGTTTCAATGGTGCAACAGATATCCCACGGCAGAACACTTTTAAAACTGTGGAGATGACAGTGGACCTTAGGAGTGGTACTACGATATTACTCCCCTCTTATATTTAATACTGCTGTGTCAGTTGTGGAATCCTTCAAATTTTTGGGATCTAAAATCTCCCGGGACTTGAAGTGGGAGATCAATGTAGGATCCATCATAAAAAAAACACAACAGAGAACGTACTTTCTGTGACAGCTGAGGAAGTTCAACCTCCCACAGGAACTGTTGATTCAGTTCTATACAGCAGTCATTGAGTCCATTTTCATCTCATCCATAACAGTGTGGTTTGGATCTCTGTCTAATTATGACAAAAATAGGTTACATCGAATAGTCAGATATGCTGAAAATATCATTGGTGCTAGTTTGTCCTCCTTACAGGACCTGTACTATTCCAGAGTCATGAAAAGGGCAGGGAAGATTATCACCAACCCTTCACATCCAGATCACCATATTTTTGAACTATTACCATCAGCCAGGCATTACAGATTAATATGCACCAAAACAAGCAGATATAAGAACAGTTATTTTTTTTCAACAGACCATCAAGTTCATAAATCGTTAACTCAGCTTATTCGGTTGGGGTATTCTTCTTCCCAAGCCTCTGAGGATTCTGCAGTATTGTTTACATATTGTTAATTCTTGTTTCTTTCAGAGTTTACTTCAGTATTTCTTGCACTGAGTTGCACTTTGCACCTTTTATGTATATTTACTTTTTTTTGTCTTGTTCTTAATAGTTGCATGTATGTCGTTTGTCTTGTTCTTAATAGTTGTATGTATATCATTTATGTAATTCATACTTGGAGAGTCACTGAAACCAGAGTGAAATTCCTTGTATGTGTGCATGCATACTTGGCCAATAAATGTAATTCTGATTCTGATTCTGAGCTAGGTCGCTTACTGATACTACCGTGCAGCATAAGGGGGGTGCTACTCCCCTAAGTGTGTCATCCTTTGGACGTAACATTAAACTGAGGTCCCCTCTGCTTGCATTCGTGGTAGCCCATGTGGATGTAAAAGATCCCATAGCACATTGTCAAAAAGAATAATGGAAGTTCTGTGATGCTCCAGCCAAATTTCCTGTAGTAGTACAAATACTACACTGGGTCTTCCCTGAAAAGAGGCAACTAGCCTAGTGACACTAATCCAGTGAACAAAGGATAAATAAAACAAATAAATACATTTTTTTTATTCACTGGACAAAATCAGTGAGAAACGAATACTTCAGAAGTGGCCTGGCCAGCAGTGGCAGATATTTCCAGCAGGCTTTCCAAAGTGCATTGAGGCAACTGAAAGTAGATCTGTATGAAATATACACTTATATCCATTTTCTCAGTACAGCATTATAAGATAAAATAAACCAACATTTCATCTGCCTGAGATTGTGGTAGCACTGTGGGATATTAACAATACCATGGGAATTATCAAAGTGAATGGTGGAATTTCCAGTGTATCTTCCTTAAATGCCAACAACCTTGGATTCTCTCACTGCATGTCCAAATTTGCTGAATGAGACTGTGATCATTTCATACTGGAACAAAATCATCCACAATGTTAGGATCTACTGATTTCACTGGGCATCAGCACCACACATGTACAGTATTTTAGTACAGGGATAATGTACCAGTTGGTAATTGTGTGCTATTTCTGAAAACTACATTTCACATACAATGGGAAGATGACTAAATACAGCCTTTCATGTCTGTGGAACAGCAATATCTGAATGGCTGGGCTTGGTAAAGGGAGCCAAAAAGTTATATGTAAACCTCTAATGGTATAAAAGGCACTGAGGCAAGAAGTTACTGTAATCTGCACTCTGTTGACACATAAGCAAAATACCCTTGCTAATACACTAAATTGTACAACACTCACAGTGAAGCATTTGCTGTTTTCTTACAAACCAAAGAAGCCATTTTATTGAAACAAAAACAGGCAAATATATATAATTAAACTAGAGGAGAAGTCAGGGAAGGAAATTGCTTTATTTTTACAAGACAAAGGTAAAGTTTGTTAGATAATGCCACATTTGAAGAATTTTCAACATCAAATATAAGCCATGATGCTCAGTGTAATCAGAAAATCCAGAATTGCAAAACTTACAAATTTGGAATGGGTAACTGTCCAGTTGTATAGCATTTTGTTGCTCATGCCAGCCTCCATAACTGTATGCATCTCCTTTGCACTCCCTGACTTTACAAGACATTCCCACCATACCTGGAGCTCTGGGCGAGGATGAATTATCATGAAGAATGTAACAGAGAATGACCCACTAGCACTGACGTGTGTAAGCTGTGCTTAGAGGGTTCCCATTCAGAAGCCTGAAACATCATAAGCCTGAAAATCAAAATCCTGAAACCAAAAGCCTGAAAATTCAGAATCCTGAAAACTCAAAATCCTGAAAGCCCAAAATCCTGAAAGCCCAAAATCCTGAAACTCAAAATCCTGAAAACACAAAATAGACATACTGATGTCATTGTGGCTTTGCTATTGTTAGCCCTGTGGTGTTAGGTCATGCGTTGGGGTCAGGTAAGTGTGCGGTTGGTTTTATGTTAGGTTAGGGCGGTTTAAGTGAGTTAGGGTTAGGTTAGGCATGTATGCAATAGTGACAAATATTGGGGTTAGTGGCGGTTTAAGTGAGTTAGGGTTAGGGCTGGTCAGGTGAGTGTGCGATACGGACCTTAGGGTTAGGGTTAGGGTCAGGGTCAGTTGGTAGATATTAGTGTCTTTATAGTGACATATTAGCATTATTTGTGTTTTCAGGATTTTGAGTTTCAGGATTTTGGGCTTTCAGGATTTTGGGCTTTCAGGATTTTGAGTTTTCAGGATTCTGAATTTTCAGGCTTTTGGTTTCAGGATTTTGATTTTCAGGCTTATGATGTTTCAGGCTTCTGAATGGGAACCGCTTAGAGTCTATATGAGAAAGCAAAGTCATGTCAAGGCATCCAGAAGGAGAACTGCCTGGATAGGTATATTCCAAAGAGCCATCACTATCTGGATATTGCCTTCTCTTCAGCTCAGTTCCATGGGTTTCAGAGGTTGTACTACATGGCTGCCTATGACCAGAAGCAGCTCTCTTTTGGAACTAATTGAAAGGAAGTCAAGAAGGAGGGGTACCATGACCAAAGGATGGAATATGACGCCAAAAGCTGGCTATAGTATTTGGTCTCTTCTTTTCAAACATGCTTTCCAACAATTTATATTCACTGAGTCATACCATTCACTGAAAGTTTATTGATCACAAATATTTATAGTGTAAAATCTGAAGTCAAGAATCAGGTTCTGCTAAGGTGGCACTATAGTGTGGATGAACATTATGGATGGGGTAAGTTGCTGATTGTTAAAGAAACAACGCATGGACCTTTGTTACATGGTTACTGAGATACTGAACATATACTTCTCATTCAAACTTGCATCCATTTCACACAACATTTAAGGTTTAATCAAGGGATTCATTTCAGACTCCATAGATCTAGCGGATGCACTGAATAACAAGTTGCATTTCTGTATTGAGCTGCCCCAGTCGCTGAAGTTTTTCTCAGCATGGCAAACAGTGATCTTGATTTTATGAATCTCTATATCTGGAAATTTATGAATCTATTTCTATATATCCCTATGCAGTTATATCTAATTATATATATATATATATATATATATATATATATATATATATATATATATATATATATATATATATACATATATAGTTATAACTGGCTTGGGAAAAGCATATTTGTGTGAAGCTAGTGAGTTGCCATAATTACTGAGTGAAGCAACATTCTTGTGAATGCACACATTCTGGTTGGTTGACAAAGGTAAGTGATTGGGCAGAGAGTTTGTGTGTGTGTGTGTGTGTGTGTGTGTGTGTGTGTGTGTGTGTGTGTGTGTGTGTGTGTGTGTGTGTGTGTGTGTGTGTGTGTGTGTGTGTGTGTTTTAGGGTTAGAATGAGGGTTAGGTAAGCAAATGACATCTAACCCACCTTAGTAATGTGTGCTAACCCTAACCCTAATACTTCCCTTGCCCCTGCTCCTAACCCTAAACTGTAGTTTACCATACAAAAATCACTTCTCATAATGCTATCACTATTCAGACAAATTTGACATGAATGTGTAGTTGGTTTATGAGAGTATATTTCATAAGGAGATTTGTTTCCTTTATCGATGCACTGTGTACCACTCTGTTGTGTCCTTGCTACAATGAATGGTCAATGTGTTTTGGTCAACAGGTCAACTGTTATTTATATAATCATATTATGAGTCTATGTTCGGCTACCGAATACTAGAAAACTCAAACCAGAAAACATCAAAAGTAAAACAGTGAACAATGGCATCCTAGAAAAAAATACATTGAATGGCCATAGTCTGCCAACATCACATACACAACCAACCAAGGTGGAGGTCTGTGCCCCACACATCCCCCTAACTATATATACCAACTCTGAGATCTCACTACAGTGGGGAATAGAGAAAATTTAAAAGATTTCCCCTCACTTACCTTATGCATCGTGTTACTTTCTGGTTGTTGGCCAACTCTGGCCATTCCATGTATTTCTTTTGAAGTTCCCATTGTTCAATAATTGTCCCTTTTGCTGTTTTATGTTCATTATTTCATGATTCGACTTTTTTAGTATTCTGTAATCGAACATGGACCCATATATTATATGTATATGTATATGTATGTATATGTATATATATATATATATATATATATATATATATATATATATATATATATATATATATATATATATATATACACACACACACACACACATGTATAGACAGATAGCTAAAGCTATATATATTATTTATTTATTTATTTGCAGTTTGATTACCGGGGAAGTCCAATGGGCCGAATTGACCCATTTTCAGTGGAGGCCCGGAGAGAAAAGCTCCAAGATGCATTATACAATTTAGATACAACTGATATTTAATATTAAAGATAATATTATGTAGAATAGCTACTCATAAATGCATCCAATATCATGCATAGTTAACAAATTCATTAAGCTTGAAGGTAGGGATCATACAGTTTCATTTGAGGAAAACAGATATGTGTTAAATGTGGAAACAGTTTACATACAAACCTTTTAAGAAAATGTAAATATGCTTTACATACACACATCAACAGTAGAATGCTATTTACAAGGTTGGGCTGTGTGAGGGTAGCTGTAGGAGTTGTTGAGAGCTTAGAGAGAATCTATAGAAACTGTTGAGAGCTTAGTTAGGCTCATAGGAAGATAACTATGAGAGTTGTAGAGCTTGGGAACCAGAGAGAGAAACCCCTTTGATTAGGTTGGGTGAAGGCAGGTACATTTCCATTTAGTGGGTAGGTGTTTGAATAGTTGGGTTTTGAAGTTTTCTGAGTTTGGTATGGTTCTTAGTGTAGAGGGAAGGGAATTCCATTTGTTGCCTAGTGAGAAAGATAGGAGAAGTTGGCCATCAGAACATTTAGGTTTATAGATAGTAATTAAGTTCTGATTTTCAGATCTGAGAGCTCTGTTGGGTGTATATGGGGGAAGGACGTTAGTTAGAGCGGGACATTTTGTTGGGTGAAATAAGAGTCTATATGCAGTAGTGAGTTGGAGATAGTCTAGGTAGTTTGGGAGTTCAAGCCAATTCAGGGATTGTAGGGTTAGGCAGTGATGGATGGTATTTTTAGATTTAGAAGCAAATTTAGAGATTTTGTTGTAGCAGTTTTCTAGTTTAGAGGTGATAGAGGAGGACAGGTTGGTTAGGAGAGGGGCTCCATATAATAAGGAAGGAAGAAGATAAGTCGAGGCCAGAGTTTGCCTGGTAGAGTTGGAGAGAAAGCGATTATTCCTATACAGCATACCTAGCTTTTGGTGGGTTTTCTTAATATTTTGTTGAATATGAATATCAAACTTGAGGTGTTCATCTACAGTAATGCCAAGTAGTTTGGCAGAGGGGACCACTTCAATAGGTGAGTTGGTTTGACTATAGACTTTGAAGTTGTTTTTATCATAGGAGAGGGTCTTTCTGGGAGGGAATAGTAGACTCTTTGATTTATTTGTATTGAGAGAGAGGTGGTTTTGGCGCATCCAGTTTTCTGTTGTTGAGAAGGCAGTTTGGGTTTTAGTCAGCAATTCAGAGAGGTTTGAGGTAGAGCAGACTAAGGTTGAATCGTCTGCGTACTGAATGATTTTATCATCAGGAATAATAGTGTGAAAGTTATTGATGAAGATGTTAAAAAGCATTGGCCCAAGGATGGATCCCTGTGGTACGCCAGTTGGGGTAGGTAGGAAGGAAGAGATGGAGTTCTTCCATTTTACTGCCTGTGATCTGTCTGATAGATAGCTGAAGAATCAGGATAAAGCATTATGTGAGAGATTAAGCTTTGAGAGATGACAGAAAAGGTGCTTATGGAAGACAGTATCAAAGGCTTTAGACAGATCGAGTAAAACAGTAGAAACTAAGTGTCCTGAATCTCGGGCTTGATTGACAGTTTCTAGGAAAGTGAGTAGAGTGGTTATTGTGCTATGGCCTGGACGGAAGCCATGCTGGGTAGGAGTCAGAAGATTGTTTTGGGTCAGGAAAGGCATAAGTTGGAGGTTGATGCATTTTTCTAGGATTTTGGAGATTGGTGAGAGCAAAGCAATGGGGTGAAAGTTTGAGATGCTGGCATTACTGCCTCCTTTATGAAGAGGAAGAATATAAGCTGAGCGCCTGAGTTTGTGGACATATGACTTTTTTATGGATCGGTTAATAATGATGCTGATTGGGAGAGCAATGCCATCAGCAGCACATTTTAGGAAGGAAGAGGGAATATTGTCGGGAGTGTTAGAGCAAGGTTTAAGTTTGGACAAAAGTTTTTTATAAAGTTAGTAGAGATGGGTTTGAGTTCAAACAGATGAGGTGAGTTAGAAGGGGGAGAGTGTAGAGCAGTTGGGTTATTATTGGGAAATGTCTTGGTGAGGGTAGTAATAGTTTCTATGAAAAATGAGTTAAATTCAGAGCCTAGTTCAAGGTCAGATTTACTTGGGTCAGGACAAGGATTATTCTTGGAGCCTGGATTGAGGAGTCAGTTTATTGAGTTCCAGAATTTTGTGGGGTTTTTATTGTTATTGGACTGAAGTTTGATATAGTAGGATTTTTTGTCTTTGGTGATTAGTCATTTTGCATGATTGCAGAGCTGTTTATATTGGAGCAAGGTGTTGGCCAGTTTATTGTTTTGGTAAAGCTTCCATAGTTTGTCTCTGTGGTGCATAATCTGTTTTGTCTCTTTGGATAGCCAAGGAGCAGTTTTAGTTTTTATCCTTTTGTTTCTTAGTGGGGCTAGTGAGTTTAAAGTATCAAGGAAGACAGAGTTGAAGTATTATATAGCCTTGTCAAGAGGAAGGATGTTTAGAATTTGACAGTTCATTTGTTTGAAAGTATTTGAGAAAGTAGTTGGGTTGAAGCTACTGAGGTTACTAGTTTGAATGTATTGATGCTGGTGTGGGGAGGAACTAGTTAAGCGATGCATAAAGGCTGGGAGGTGGTCACTAAAGGCATCAGGAATTGTGCCAGAATTGGTTATTTTATTTGGATCTGAGACTAGGATCCAATCTATAGTGCATCTGGGAGGGTTTATTTTGTTAGGTCGAGTGATGGAGAGGACTATTTGAGTGAAGTTATAGAGGTTAATGGATAGGGAGGGAGAGGGGCAATTGATTTTATTCCATTCAATATTCACATGACCAAGGATATAAGTTTCATATTTAATTTCAGTAGAGGCCCATAGGAGAATATTTTCGCATGTAAAGATATTGTTACCAGGTGAAATATATAGGGCAATGATACAGATATTTTTATGTTTATTTAGTTTTATTTGATATATATATATATATAGAGAGAGAGAGAGAGAGAGAGAGAGAGAGAGAAAGAGAGAGAGATTATGTATGCACATATATGTATTGTCATCTGTCAGCAACCTTAGGGTATAGTGGCCATTGTTGCTTTTGGAACATGGAATTTTTGCACAAAATAAAAAAGACAAAAAAGTGAATTAAACAAGGAAAACAAAGGAAGAATAATGATACATAAACATTTCTGCTTGTCAGTTATGCAGTCACCTAAACTGCAGTCAGATATTCAGATAAACAGATCACATCTTGACTGCAGCATAGTGAAGGAAAACTATTAAGGCATAGTAATGGAAATAAAATGTATGCTGACAACAACTAATGTCACAGCAAAGATGGAGATTATTTACTTAGTTTGGTTTTGGGCTGCAAAAATTTAGATAGTTAGATTCACACAGTAGTAATTGTCCTTAAATCCAAATAGCCGTTATGTGCTTAGTCTTTTCCAACTCTGATTACTTTCGTTCACGGGAATACAAGCTCTTCGGGAATATGCCCCCTGCCCCTTCACCTGTACCCTCTGATACTGAATGCTGTAACTACTACCATTCTTTCAATGCATATACACTAACCCTGAGATCACTATATTCTGAGATGCTACAGTCTCAGACTTAATATATCCCTCGTGTTTGCACATCTAGTTCTGCTCTTTTAAAGATCAAAGTATAAGATTTGGTATATACATAGAAGGTTATGACTGTGCTCGAGACGAGTGCCGAGAAATTTACCAAGACATAACTGGTTAGGATCAGTGAGACCTGATCATAACTCTTTGTAGTGCATGGAGTTTTACCTACTCCATGTACTGTAATTTACAAAAGAAAAAAATGCAAAGTGTTTTATTGGTTTAAAAAACAGTAAAGCACTTAGCAAGTGCTGTCATACAGGCAGTATGTAAATAAATTTGAGGGAAAAGGCAGGTATAGTTTTTAAATGCTATTCTTATCAAGTTACTCACAGACTGATATCAGTAAAGCTCCATGGTCAGGAAATACGGCAAGATATTCAGGGGCAGTTCAGAGTGAACAAATGCCCTTTAGGTGAGACCTAACCATAAAAGTGCTTTGGGGAAAGTCCTGGTACATTTGGATCTCACACTACAGAACCACTTTACAGATTTATGGCACTCCATGCACTATATAGTTGCTTCAAATCAGGACTTTCTAAGAAAGTTTTAAAGAAATGTAGAGTGAAATGTGAATGGTAAGTCAGATAGTGCATTGTCATGTAATAACAGTATTAGATAATGAGGCAAGCAGAGAACAGATACAGCCCATGTACTTTGTAGACCTTGAGCTAGATACTACTCCAGAAGGAGATGTTATGAAGCGCTACAGTAAAGAACATTCACAGAATATGAAAGAATGTCAAAAGTCATAAATATATCAAATCTTAACCAACATCATACTTTATAAATGGGCACTCTCATGTATTTGAGGGATGAGAAGGGGAAAATTATGGCAGGGGATATTTTACAATATATTAATACAAGAAATCACATTTTTAGTATGTACAGTTTGGAAGTTATAAAACATAAACTGTAACAGACAAATTTTAGATGTCAAATGATGTCCAAAGTCTGACTTACAACATTTTCACTCACGAAGAATTGCTAAAATTATGAAATATAGACATCACTGCAGTCACATAAACAGGGTAAAATAATTCCACTACAATTTTGTTTTTACAAAAATTGAAGTTGTTTTTGCAACATTGCAGCACTGGAATTACAGGGAGTCTTTTTCGGGTGTTTTGAACAACAAGTATTTGGTAACTGTTCTAACCAGGCTGATCATGTGTTCTTCAATACAGTTCAAATTTAAGTTTATTTCAGTGCTTACTATCTAAGCACTTTGCAAATCAAGCACTCAAACAATGCTACGCAATAAATGGAAGGCCGGAATATAACTGTAGGATATGCAGTATATTTGCCAGATTTAATACTCTCCCAGCAGATAAAATTACAGAGATGGCAGCAAAAAAAAAACAGTATCAATTAACAATACTGTTAAAACAAGTTAAACCTAAATACTAACAGAAGACTATATTTGGGCTTAAGTTTCCATATCAAACAGTCACACCGCCATGTCATAGTAGTCCAAGATAATAAACTCCAAATCATACAGCCAGTCAACAGGAAGAAGAAACATTAAGCTCATTGTCAACCAGCCAACCATCCATAATAAGAATGCCGTGGAGAAAATATCAGAAAAACAGAAACCAAAAGTGTAGCCCACTCAATGGTCTGATAGCCGCCAACTGCCATTGTTGGGAACAGAACTATATCATAAAAGCTAGGCAGCTACTGCTACAAATTATTGGTATATGTAGACCATAATAAAACTATACATTCTCCAGGGCAAAATATGTAATTTTGTGAATACTTCTTGTTATTGCAAGGAAAAATATTACGCAGAAATGAAAAGCTGTAACTCCTCCCAATTTTAAGCATTTCAAGAACATGGTTTTATCAGTCTTGCAGTTGGAATTGAAAACAATCAAGGAAAGAACAGAACGACCTACTTCCTTAAACATTGCCTGGCAGAAAGTAAATCAAGTGCTGGAAACAGAAGACTGTAATAAATTATAATCTTATTCAAAGATACATTCAAGAAAACACATTTTTTAACGTATAGACATCCTATGTAAATAGTTGGTTTTGTAATGTTTGTGTTTGGAATTGTTTCTCCACTTTAAGCTTTGACTATGTAAATATTTCTTTGATATACATAAGGTATATGTTTATGTTTCTGAAAATCAATAAAAATTTATTCAGTAAAAAAAGCTATGTTTGTCTTTTCGGCTCTTCCCGGTTAGGGGTCACCACAGCAGAACTCCAGTCCGCTAATGATTGGCAGCCGATTTTTTTATGGTGCCGAGTTGCCAGCCTAACGCCCAACCTTCAACAAAGGCACACCCATTCACACATGTCTTTCGGGGTCCACTCATCTGTGGGGAGAACATGCAGACTCCACACAGAAGGCACTCCAGCCAAGAATCGAACAGGAGAACCTCTTGCTGTGAGGTAACAACGCTATCGCTGTACCACCGCGGCTTTGCCTGATTTTCAAGGTTTAATTAATGTTATTTAATTAAATAAAATACAGAATAGTATTATAGATGATAATATAAGCATATCAGACACAGTGTTGAAATAGATACTCGTAGTATCTTGAATAGATTTACCTTATTTTCAGTTGAAAATGGACCAAAAGGGTTTCTTAAGGAGGCAACAAGGGGAAACAATATTTTGATCATTTTATAAATTCCTGTTGGTGTAAGGGTCAAATCTCATCAGATTCATGTGTCACTATGAAGCAATGACAATTCTGTGATCACTGCAGTGATGAAGTTCCCAAGGGAATCAATGGATAGAGATAAGATCAGGGAAAACTGTTAACTGCAAACTGGCAAGGGAACATTTAAAACACATACACTCATCAATACTTCTTAGATATGGATGTGTCATCAGTGCAGAGGTACCTGGAAGACTGTATTAATATGTTTAAACTTGTTAGAAGTAAGGCTAAAGGAGGGAGTAGGCATCTCAGCTCTCTTAGAGGTATGAGTCTTAAGATAAAAAAATTAATACAATTAAGAAATGAGAAGTTTAAGAAACTGAAAATTGGAAGAGGTAAATGGTCTTTAAAGAAAGAAATCAATCAATTATATAGATAGACTAATCAAAAATAAAAAAGAATCCACAAATATGTGAGGAATATTATTACAAATACAAAAAATATAAAAGTGATTCATTTAGATATATTTGAAAAGGAAAAACTTAGAATCCACAAATAACGACTTCTCCCACAGGATATAAGCATAATGGAGGAAGATAAGGTCATTAAATTATTTTCTGAATATTTTGCCCACTTATATGGAAATGAAAGGAGTGATATAAATATTGCAAGTTTTGCTAGTGAAATATCCTCTTCAAATATTAATTAAAGTGAGATTGTAAGTCTGCTAAGCAGACATAAGTATACCAAAATATCTGGACTAGATGGGGTTACTAACAGATATGTAAAATCTCGATAACCAAGCCTTGTTGCTTTTTAAAACATGTTACAAGAAAGCACAAAAATCCACAGGATTGGAAGGCCACAGTAGTAAAAACAATTTTTAAGGGGAAGGACTTGCAAAGCAGTACGACCAATCAGAGACGTATCAGCTTGTCATTGGACACTGGGGAAATAATGAATGTAATGGTTCTAATTATATTTACTGGGAGAAAACAGAGGCTTATAAATATGCAGGGATATGCAATGTATCTCATCAAACTTATACCAAGGATTGTTCCTGTGACATGTAACAATTATTTTAACAACATTATATTGAATATAGGCAAATAACACTAGGGTTGATACAATTTATATTGATTTCTACTCTGCATTTGACACTGTTCACTGCTCTCATTTAATAAATAAATTAAAATATCTGGGTTTTCCTCCTTCATTCACTTAACTCACAGATTGCACAGTGGATGAGTAATTGAAGTTGATGGGTTTGCTACAGTTGCAATTATGGTGAAATCATGAGTTATAGACAAGGGATACCACAGTGATCAGTCCTTGGCCCTTATCTGTTTAGTTTATATCCATTAGATGTTTACTCTTTTTCTGCTTTTTTTGGCATGTCTGCATTAAAAGTACCATAATTTCAATAGGGAGTCACAGATAACATCAGATATTTTCCACAGATTGCACGCATTTATTTCAAATTATGTAAACTTATTACATATAAAGGCAATTGTAAAATCTTATCAACTTACCTTGATAACTTAAGCTTGTAAGGAACAACCAACAATAGGGCAATAAACATCAATAAAATAAAACACATGCACTTTGCCAAACAGTGATTTTAGAATAAAATGACTACAAAACTGAAAAAAAGAATGTATACTTATTAAACAGGAAAGAATTTTAAAAACATAGTAAAGGTGTGATATAAGGTCACAGAACGTATTTAAAAATTCCTGGAAAACAGAGATAATGAAATCTTAAAAAAATACAAACAAAACATATTAGAGAAAGCAACATTAAGGTTAATCAAATTCCTAAATAGTTATTCTTCATTGAATTGTGAGGAAAGGCTGTGTGAGTTGATTTTTTACTGTATTTATAGTCAAATACACAAAGACCTTATACATGTATGCAAAATATCACCTTATTGGAGTGTTCAGAACAGAGTAAGAGTGACGGACAGCTTCATTAAAGCTGTTTAAAATGTTTTAAGAAGCAATGCAACAAAACTACTTCATTCTCATAGTCATTTCAACCCGGAAATCACTTCCACTCCATGGTAGGAATAGTGAAAATCTAGCTTATTTTTAAAGTTTTACTAGATGGTTTTGATGGCAGGTGTTTATGATCGTTAGACAACAAACAGGGACTTTCACCCCATACCTAAAAGTATTGTACTGAACTCTATTTCTCAACTGACATTTTTAAATAATTTCCTTGTATTATTATAATTAATGAACCTTTACTTTTAATAAAATAGCATTTTAGTGAATCAAGAGTGGCGAAAGACTTTACTACTTAAAAAGCTATACCCTGGAATTCAACAAACTCCGAGTAGGCTTCCCTCAAAGCCTACACAGATTTACATGTGTGTGCAGTGATGTGCTGTGAGCAGCAGCGCTCATTGCATATTCACACCCCACACCATGTTTAAATGTAAATAACAACAGTCAAACAAAGTACCTGCACGTATGGCTGGTGCATGGCTATATCATCTGAACAAACCAACAAAAAAGAAAGAGCATATATAAGCAGTTATGAAACAAAGCAAAAAAGTTAGTGAAGTTAGACAAAAAAAAAACACTTTGCCAACCAACTGGCAAACCACAAAAACAACCCAAAACAATTTTGGAAATACATCTTAAACCTTCTTACCCCAGGCTCCAAACAAACTCCATCACCAATACCTGACAAAACTCCCTCAGAGATAGTCAACCTGTTTAACTTTCATTTTATAGAAAGCATAAGCAAATTAACAAATCCTACTGCCGCAAGTATTACATTGTAACTCTCTGACTATAGACTAGTCTGTGGGACTTTGTAAACTGTAAAATGCTATTCATCATTATTGTAACACTGTGTATACAACTTTAATACACTTGTATTCATGTGCAGTACGCATGTATTCTTCACACACAAATGCTATGTGAATAAATCTGAATCGATAAACTATACTTATGTAAAAGTAACTCAACAGTAACTAGTTACTTTAGTTTGTAACTAGTAGTAGTAATATATTACTTTTTTTAGAAAAGTAATAAGTAATAGTAATATATTACTTTCACATAAAAATAACTAGTAATAGTAACTTATTACTTTTATAAGTAACTAGCACAACACTGGATGGGTCTTTACCATCTTTAGGTATTATACTCACACAGCTTTTTTTGCAGTATGTTGGTGATTCCTCCCTTTTAAAATACTGTTAAACAAAACCTTCCAGATCGTTATCACTTTCTTCCCTCATAGCTTCCAAACTTCCACCAGAATACCAGCTATTTGTTTATTTATTTAGTGCCTTTTGTTTACTGGGATGGCCCAACTGGGCATTATTCCTGGAGACTTTCCTGCAGATTGTTTATATATATATCACCATTTCTATCTCATCTCCTCCTATCTAGACTGTTAATTGTTGAGCTTCATCTATCTCTATTTTATTTTTATTTTATTTTATTTATTTTACATTTGTTGACCGGGATTGTCCGACATTTGCTGAAGAGTCCTTTTTCAGTGGAGGCCCGGGGAGAAAAGCTCCAACATATTATGCAATTTTCATTATAAATTAGCATTAAACAGCAATGTTACAGGATTATTACAAGGCATTAAGTAGCAATACAATGTTATACAGTGTCAATAATCAGGAGTATAACATAACTATTTCAAGATGTATAAAAATAAATATGTCATTAAGATGAGTATAGTTTTTGGGGTAAGTGGTTACAAAAACCCAGTTTTATCATGATGTAGTTGCATGAAGGCAAGACAATTACAACAGAATGTTTCTCTGAGGCAATTAGCTTAATAGATTTTAGAAGACAGTAGAAAGAGTAGTCAAGGAAGATTAGAGAGAGCTAGTGAGAAAAGTGAGTTAAGGGCAGAAAGTAGATTATTGTAGGGAATGTTAAGGAGGGAAAGTACAGTGGCAGGACCAGTGACTTTTAAAGTGCTCTTTCATGGCTGTCTTAAATTGTTTAGGATGTGCAAGGGTCCTGATTTGTAGTGGGAGCCCATTCCAGGCAATAGTGGGGTGATAGCTGTACATGTTGTGTCCAAATTTAGACTTGGGTTTGTAGATTTGTAGTATGTCTTGGTTAGAGCTTCGGAGAGGTCTGGAGGGAGAATAATGGGAGATGAGAGGGCATTGTGCTGGGCAGCAGGAAGGCTGGTATAGGATAGAATGGATGATCTGGAGCTGAGAAAGAAGAAGCTGGTGGGGTAATTCAAGGCAGTTTAGGTGTTTTAGAGAGAAACAGTGATGGAATTTGTAGGTTTGTTGGGCAGCAAATCTAGCTACCTTGTTGTAGGTAGATTCGAGTTTGGTCAGGAGTGCTGAGTTAAGATTTGTGAGAATTTGAGAATTGTACATTAGACTTGGTAGAAGGTAGGTAAGAGACAGAGTAATCCTGGCTTCAGAGGTAAGGAATTTCTTGTTACGGTCTATCTCTATCTCTCGAACCTATCTTATCTATCTCTAACCTTGGTATGTTGAGGCCTTCCATAAATATTTGCATTTGTGCTTTTTCTTGACTTCCCCATTTCTCTGCTTTATACAAATTTTCATAGAATTTCCAAAATATTGCTAATATCTCTACAGGGTCTCTGGTTATTTTTCTTGTTATAGGCTGCCTAAGTTTGGCAACAACCCTTTCTACTTTCTGTTGCCTAAGTTGTTGTGCTAAACGTTTTTGTGCGATTTTGTGTTATTATCAAAAAACGGTTGCTTAACCTTTCTAAACTCATTCATATTTTCCTGGTACTCCCTTATTTTCTCTTTAGCACTCTGTAAGTCTACCTGTTGTTCTATGAAATTCCCCTTATTGTGCAATACTTTAACCTTTGTCAGCCCCTCTAAATAATTCTTGCTGCTTCTTAACCATATCTCTTTTTCTTTTACTTCTACCCTATTTTTAATCTCCACTTTCATTTCATCCCATTCATTAGCTATAGCTTCTGAAGTACATTCTATCTTTCCTTATAACTCCCAAATAATTTCCACTACCCATTCTTTAAATTCCCCTCTTTTTAACAAAGTAGGTGGGGAAAGGCCATTGCCTCATTTTTACATTACCCTGCATTTTTATCTTAGTTATTATTGGTGCATGATCTGAAATAGTTATGGGATATGTGTCAAAGCTCTTGATTAAATGTGTTCCTGTAAAATGTAATTTCTATCTAGTCTAGTCCAGTTATTGTTCTTTGTGGAATAATTTTAAATTATCTCCTAGTTCCTACTACTGAATTCACAACTTCCATACCAAATATTTTCACAAATTCCTTCAGAACATCTTCCGTACCAAACATGTTCGCACATTTCTTCAGAAACCTGCCTCCTTTTGTTAAATTTCCCCTTCTAGGCACCCCAAATACATACTCACTTTTGCAAATCAAATTCCAGTTCCTACCTATAAGTAATATTCTCTGCTGAAAGCTGGTTAGTACTCCTAAAATGTTTTTAAGCTCTATACAGAAAAAAGGATAGTAATACTCTTTGCTGGAAGCTGGTTATTTCTCCCAAATTATTTTGGCTCCATAATATCAGTTTAAGGTAGAATATAAATATATGCCAGCATAATCTTCATCCCTTGCCAGTAGCCCCTTACTACGACAAAGCTATCATTATTATTTTACCTATTCTATCAGTATTAGAGCTTCTCTAGCAATTAATATGAGTACTCCTGGTTTCCATTGTCCTTGATATCCTGCTGAATATCCATCCTAAAATCCATATGCTCATTTCTTTCCAGACATGTCTCCTGTGGCATTGCTATTTGCACTCTGCATTTCTTAATATAATTAAACCTTCGTTCCTTTTTGTCTATACCTATGAGACCACTCACATTGCAAGATAATATGGAAAGTGCCATCACTGTGATAAGAAGCCATTATTCCCACCTATTATACATGACAAATTATTTTTAAAAGTCTATTTCCAGCTTTTTTCATATATGCACCCACTAAAGTTTGGCAGGGTGATCCATTATACAGTTTTTTCTTATTATTCCCATTTTAACCTAGGTCACATTTTACAAGACTTTTTGATTTAATGAAAATCCTCAAACAATAAAACAAATGCACCCCAGGACACCCCCAGAACCTCTTAACTTAATACAAACTCAGAACTATGTACATCTTCAAATAATGAAGTTTAACTCTCATAATAGGAACAATTGTCCCAAACAGCGGTTGCAAACACAGGCCTTATATAATCTAATGCTGAGGCTATCCATGCTAAGACACATGCTACTGCCCATGTTTCTACTTGCACTAACTGGTGTTTTTTATCTTTATTTCCCCTCTCAGATGTGAAAAACAACTTGCATACTTTCAGAAAACATTAACTTTTAGCCTTGAAGAAAGCAGTGGTTTGGCTTTGTTATTCCCGATAATCCACTTGTCTCCATGCAAACATAAGACAAATAATGTAGCCTTGAGCTGCACGCTTCTAAACACAATCTGAAACATTTATTATTAAAGAAAAATATTTTATTACATTCAGTTTTCTATGATGTATTTGTTTCCACTTAAAACTTGTTATTAGACTAAGCCAATTTTCTTAAGGTATGTTTTCACCTATGCAAAAGTAAGAAAAAACATATCATCTACAAATGTTATGATTTGTGTTGTTGCACCCAATCCTTCACCTCAACAACCCAAGATTACAGTCTACTAACTTAAATATGCTTTTGTCTATCCTTTTTTTTTTTCATTTTCTTCATTTTAATGTCTACATATCTTAATACTAAAAAAGAAGAATGAAAGAAAGCAAGGCATGTGTTTACATTAGTATCTTTAACACATACAGCAATAAGTAAAATGCTTTACTATAACATATGCAGTTTATATCATGAAAACTTTTATAGAAATACTGTTAAGAACAGAAAGTGTTTTACTTACAGTTATCCTTTCCCTTCATCTTTCCTTCCCCTTGGTGCCCTTCTGAATATTAATGATATGAAGTGAAGCAAATGCTTTTCAGTTACACAAAAGTTTAACAAGGTTTTCTTGTACAGCCATATTTCACAAATGTGATTGATGCTTATTAATCTGACATTTATGTTGTTCAGCCATATTTCACAAACGTGATTGGTGCTTATTAATCTGACATTTATTCACTAATTTCCATCTTGCTGGTCTTCTTCCTGTTCATTTCCATCTCCCAACTCCAGACTGCAGTTCAGTTACAAGATGCTCCCAATTCTTCTAGCCAATTCCTGTGCCTTGCCCTGTCTCTCAAGCATTTTCCTTTGGAACATTGGAAAAGATTTCACTAGCAAAGTCTGTCTATGTGCTTAATTATCAGAAGAATGAGAAGCCCATTCTGCTTGATGGCTCACTTTTTGGAAAAACGTTTTCATTTCCTCCTTGGCATGTTCTGTATCTCATGATGACTTTGATCCCCCAGGAAATATATTCTGAAGACAGCAGAATACAGCAACTTGAATCTCCCACCTGTCTCTCGACATTCCCTGATTCAGAATAAATTTGTTTCTCTTCTACCTGATGTACAGTGAATAATCATTTTCCACAAACACTCTACTGTCCCCAACTTTTAATAATTTGCCCTTTTGCACAGATTTGTCATGATCAAGTCTTTCTGCTGGTAGGATTGCATTTTTACTAGTACATGTCTCAGCTGCTTTCTCATGGCTAGGTTTGGAGCATGATGTGCCCTTTCAATTAACAGATCCTGCTGTGGAATACCAGTCCAGTAGTTTATGAGTGCTTTCATAAAATTAACACAGTCTTTTCCTTGCAGTTTCTCTGGTACAGCAGAAAATATCAGATTTACCCTACATGCTGTCTTCTCATTCTACTATTTTTTGAAACATCTCTTCTTGACCAGTCTCATACTCAGCCAGCCATTTTTTTAATTTCAACTTATGATTTTTGCAATTTTATCAGCTCATCTCAATACCTGTTTAAAGCTTCTTCCATTTTTCCAGCCTTTTGTTAGTTGAGTTGATATACTACTTGAGAGTTTTTGTTTATTTTAATCAGCTCTGAGCTCACTTGACTTATTATTTTTAGATTACTGTAAGCCACATCTTGCACCAAAGCTAAAGCTTGAACTGCTTTTGCTGAATGGCTGCAGGATTCTTCCCAATCAGTGTTTTCTCTTCTCCTTTTGTAGTTGATTTTCCTTCAGGCTCTTCTATTTTCTTCTCTTCTGGCATACAGGCAGTGTACTTACTAGCCAGTGACTGAATTTAGTAAAAGTGACATTGGTTGAGCTAAACTGTTGATCAGTGTGCAGCCATCTTGGAAAGCCAGTAAATGATTTCTATATGTACATCTACCTGTGTTAGATTTTTTTAAACACTATGCAGATAGCATTAAACTTCAATAGCCAGTTAACACTGTATACACACACACACACACACACACACACACACACACACACATATATATATATATATATATATATATATATATATATATAAGTCAGTGGTTGTTACAAGAAAGGGGCATAAGACAAGACTTGCCACATCAACCAATTATTGCATGCAATGAATTTTGATGTACCATTACTGAGACATATAATATTTTTAGAATATACAATGTTGGGCAATATAGAGTTAACACATTTTATAAAATATTCACATGACTTTTAGATATCCTGAGGACATAACAGCATTTCCCACTGACCACTAGTAAATTTATGGTCATGGTTATAAAAATGGAAACAAAATATTGATAGTAATTACATATTAAGTTTAAATCACAGAACATCATAATACTGGAATTACTTATGAGAATGTCTTATCTTTGGAAAAGAATAAATTGTATACAAAACTGACCATTATCACAAATACACTTACAACATGTACCTCCTGCATAATTATGGAAGAGAATACATCTTAATGTATTGAGTAACAATTTATTCATATTGCTTCTGTTTTCCTACTTTACATTCATATGAAGCCCTGCAGGTCTAGGACATCTGCTTGAGAAAAAAAAGCAAATCAGTTTCTCTTAGTATATGTTCATCAAATGTGCACAAAGATATATATATATATATATATATATATATATATATATATATATATATATATATATATATATACACACATATATTTATATATATATAGTCACCAAGTTGTAAAAATATTACATCTTTGAATACCATTTCAATACAACACCCACAACAAATTCATTTTCATTCAATACAACATTCACACATCAGTTTCTACATCAATAACTCAAAAATGACTTCTCAATTAAGCTTCATATGAATAAGTAACTTAATATAAAGCCATGTTACAGAATATGTTTTTCATTTTTGTTCAAGATTCCATATCAGACAAATGATAATATAGGTGACAGTAATGATATATGTATACCACATTGTCATACCTACAAATGTGATTGCTTCATCTGCAAACAACAGAACACCTCTGAATATTAAAAATGACTTTTTTCATAGTTCTACAAAAATGATATCATGCTACTGAAAAAACATAAAGAATTTAAAAATACTTCTTACCAAATACAGCTTCTATATTTCACAATTTTGCATACAAGCTTCATAGTACTCAGGCCTTCCAAAAACATTTACTGTCCCTCCAAAAATTCCTTACTGCAATTAACAGACAAGACTAAAGATTACTGAATTTGAGCTATCTGGACTAAGGCAGTTTTGTTTTATAATGTTTAATATGAGGCAGCAGAGATTTCTCCAAGTGGTAACACGAGGACAGTGAAGTCTTCCCTTCCACACAAAATACATCTTATAAGTATTTTCAACTACTTTTTCATAAGTGAATGTCATTTTTGTTTACTATGTCAAAATAGCATCTGACATACTTATATCTGGTGAATAGTACTACAATGATTTTAGATCTAGTTCTGAATGATAATTATACAAAATAAATATTATGTTAAATAATGAGGTAATAGGAGTGGATGTGCTGGATGTGAAAAGGCAATCCTTTTAAAGAAACTGAGTGTTACAGCAAACTGCATGAATATAAAAAAAAAATCAAAAAGTTGCATTTTAGTGCAGAATGTGATGCGAGAGAAGACAATCACAGGCTATTGTTTAAGGCATGTACATATATGAAAAGTTCTTATGTTGTTTTTTGTAAATAATGGATGGGTAATATATGGAAAAGTTCAACATATCAAGGCTGCACTACTTTTAACAAAATTATTTATTGGCATGTACAGTTTGAGCCAAGGTGTTTCCCGTGAGTTCACTATACCTGCTTGACTTACCTAAATTCATAGAAGCTCAGTTCTAAGACATCATGAATAACAGCTGGTGTGCACACATTCTGTTAATGCATATAGTCAGGCTTGCCATTTTTAAGAGCTAATATGACAACAAGAAAAAGTATTCCTTGCCTAACCCATACTTTACATTTTTTTTTTACCATTTGTCAGGTTCAGTCTGGGGTTAACAAAGTAAAATGCTATGACTATCCATATGGTTAAGGTACCATTGCAGAAGGAGAATATAGTAATGACAAAAAGTATTTACAGTTTCTTGCAGCAGAGTAGTACAAGACATATTACTGTTTACAATTCATACAATAATGACAGCTAGGAAGAGACACTGAAGAGGGCAAAATAAAGCCAGAGAGAAATGATGAAAGGGGTGGTAGGGAAGGAAAAATAGCTAAGAGAAGGGAGAAGGGAGAAGGTAAAGAAACAGGGATATAGAGGAAAGGATCTGATAAACGGGGGTTATGCCATTTGACAGCTTAGGACTATCCAACCAGCTACAGGACAGAGTGAATTAGAGTGGTTTGTTTAGGGTAAGTCAAGCCTCTATTCTGGAAGCATTTTATTGTGTCTTTGAATGTGAATGAAGTTCAGAGTAGCTAGGTAAAGATTTTATATGTCTGAAAGAGCACACAAAAAATGTTGATCTGGGCTAGTATCACAGAGTTAAATCAACATGTTTAGCACTTTTGTTCCATCATTGTAAGGAAGTTCTTCAGAAAGTGCTTCTTCAGTTGTTCCTTACAATGATGGAACAAAAGTGCTAAACTTGTTGATTAAATTCTGTGATAGTAGCATGGACCGCTGTTGTTTTTTCATATTCATTTGGAATTTTTATACACTGGTCCTGTATATCTTTTAGGCTCAAGATTTTATATATGCTAGGAGTGAATTTCCAAATTCTCAATATTAATATGGAAAATGTGTTCTCTATGGAATTAAACTTATTAAGTGGATCTTTTTACATTAGGTGCAGATAAATGGATGGGGCTTAAGGTTGTCTGTGGGTGGACATTATTGAAAGTTTACATGCAAAGAAAGGAAATTAATTTAGGTTGAATAGTTCATAGAGTAGTTATGTTATTAGTAGTGTGGCCATTTGGCTTTTCACAGTAAGGAACAATGATATTCCTTGAGTGGGGAGAAACTTATGAAGCAGTAAATTTTATTTGAAGTGGTTTGCAGATTGTTTAGATTTTTTTTGAGGCAGCTGCAGTGATTGGGAATTCACTGTTATTTATTTTATTTATTTTACATTTGTTGACCGGGAATGTCTGGCTGAGCCGAAGCCCTTTTTCAGCAGAGGCCCAGGGAGAAAAGTTCTAGTACATACTTAATCACCATATGGTGCAAGTTACAGGTTTAAAACCAAAACCTGTAACTTGTTATGCTGTGGGAGTGCTCTTTTGTCAGTCTCTTCTCTCTATTCTGGGGAAAGGCAGTTGTGATTCTTTATTATCCCAGGAAATTAGATTGTTTAGTTTGGATTTGGTATGTTTTACATGATGTTTAAAGTTAAGTTTCAGATCTAGCTAGATACCTGATTATTTGTAGCTTTGGACAGTTTCAATTGATGTATGGTTACTGTGGAAAATGGTTACTATGATTTGTGGAAAATGGTTTATGTATTTTAGATTTTAGCCATCGTTTGAGAGTTTTCAAATAGTATGCTTGGGTAATGTGGAGAAAGGCCTCTGGAGTTGTTTTTTTTTTTTTTTTTTTTGCCAAGGGTATGTAATGTAGAACTGATGAACCTCTAAAAGAGAAATGCAATGAATGTGGTACTCTTTCCCCAAAACACACTGACCTTGGATCCCCCAGTACAAGCATTATTATCTTGCTCTATTCAGAAGTAAGTGTTAAAACATAAGCAAATGACAACTAAAGTTGTTATGCTGAACTAACTGTGACTCAAGCTCCGGTGATTCAAGCAAGTGAGTGAAATCTGTTTTATGATGCATATAGTAATAATTTTTGATTGGCATACTAAATATTTCAGCTAACAATATTAAAAAAATGTTCTAACAATATGGTTAGAGAAATGCAAACATATTATACTCTAATATAATGCAGAACAAAAGGTGTCAAGCCGAAAGAAAATAACCTGGTTGCAGAAGAAATGAAAAATGAAGCAGAGGTTATATCCTTTGGTTTTGGATATTAATATAAAGTAGAAAAATATGTATTGTGATTTTGTTAAACTAATTTTAATCACTTGCTCTTCAGTGACAAATGGCATGGGATCTTTAACATCTGCCAGAACTACTTAATCTGAAGCAGATAGGACCTGAGTTTATAATCTCATCCTGGGGTGATTCCTTTGGAGAGTACCCCCCATTCTGTACTACAATGTCGGAACTTTATATAATTCTAGGTAATTGGAGTGGGGCTAGAACAAATCACCTTCTGACCTTGTTGGCTTCAAAGAAGAGTTGGGTACAACTTACAGGACAGAATTAACAGCCCTGCCAGACCAAACACTATGACAAGAATGTATAGGAAGTCACACAGAATGATAACTAAAATGCTACCTGACATGTATATAGTCACACTTACATGTTTGTTGCAGGAGACATTTTGAGCAAAGCATCAACCTTTAGACAGTGTATAAGACTTTAATTGATTTAACCCTCCTTCTGTAACAAAATGTTTCCTTTTGTTGTGCAGCATTTATTATACTTTAGTTGTTTTTGTAAGTTATGTTTAATATGAGGTATGTATTTATACAGATTATTAACATCTTCATAGCTCAACTTTCCACAGGGTCTATGTACATTTTGTTGTTGTTGTGTTGTTTTAGATAACCACTTAGACCATTTTCCAGCTGTACAGTCTTGGTAAATGGATGCAAACCATGGTAAAAGATTACATTCTATACTTGTATGCTTCATCGGGTGGCTTTCTATTGCTACTTCTCTGCTTGTCTCATTACAGCATATTTCTACACCCTAGCATCTTAACACACTATAGTATTGATTGAGAAATAAACATAATAATGTGGGATGCTTTCAGGGCATTTTTCTGCTCTGTCTAGACTTCTTACATTCCCCCTACTGTTTTCTGAAATTACAACGTCAATTGTTTGTGCCTTGTTGGTTTGAAATATCCATTCAATATTTCGGGTAAAATAATTAGGGAGTCTCACAAAACACTGGTGGCCCATTTGTTAATAGTTTTTCATAGCATTATGCAGAGTGTGACTGCATTCTGGAGAACACACTTCTTTTTTCCATGCAATGCATGTATACCCTAAGTTAGGAAGTGTGCTGAAACCTTTGCCACAGTGTGCAGTTACATGAGCTATTCTGGGACCTGAGCAAGTGTGTCACAAACAGACAGCTGGTATTGCCAACCTCAGTAACTAGTGTAGCTTAACTCATAGGGGGAGGGGAAGGCAAGGATTGAAGCATGCAAAAAGAATTATCTGCTTCTCTGCAAACATCAAAGTCATGTACAGCGATATTATTTATTTCACAAACATTGAGTGAGAAATAAAACATATAATTTTGTTCAGTTAATAAATCAGACATGTACATTTGAAACAAACATATTTATTTTTTTATTTTTTCACCCAGCTGAGGTCAAAATATCTAAGTCTCATTTGTATGATAAAAAGGATACAGCAGAAGTATATGAACAAATTTGCTTCAGTACACCAATATATTAATCTTACTGTGCAAACAAAACTTACAGCAGGGCAGCATATATACAAAAATCAACTTTACAAAGACAACTGCTTTAAAATAAATGTTTTGTTCAGGCTAGCAAACGTAGGTAGGACTATGATTTTTTAAATATGTAGCAAAAGAAGTCAGCAAAGTGCTATATGCCCAGGAAACTAAAGTGAGCAACTGCCGTGAATCTGAAAGGGGAAGTTAGGAATCATTTAAAAGCTAGTACAAGAGAAAGAAAATAAATCAAGGCAAGACAAAATTCAAGACAGATTTCAAGGCCGTATTATAAAAAAGAGCCGCCAAAATCTACTACAATAGTTAATAGAGCTTAATAATTCACATTGGGACTGTACCAAGACTATGGGACAGTGTTTCTAAGTTGTTAAGAGGATGAAATGTTTTAGCATATGGAACAGAACCAGCCAAGCCAGACAAGAAGGATATTTTAAAATGTAAAGTTTGAATTAAATGCATTTTGGGGAAACTAGGAAATTAGAATTCTGCAAGGACTTCCTTTCTATAAAACAAGAATATTACCATACAAAAAGAAAAACTAGTCACATTGCTTTTTCAGAGTATATTCAGAACGTGGTATGATAAATCATTTGCTGTTATTAATAAGCGTGCTGCGGCAATACTACAATTTTATCAGACTTGTGGTATTTATTTAAAATCTACTAAATGTAATGTGATACACAGTAGATGCAATGCTACAATTAATGTGCTAGTCAGTCTGAACACTAGTTACAGAGAAATGAATTTTGGCAACAGATCATACAATGTAATTGGGAGCAGGTACCATCTTACACTATATATAGAAAACAGCTTCCACGCTAGGAAGAATGCATTCAGGAGACAAGGAAATGCATACCTTGAGAAAACGTCTGTTTCTTCTGATAATTAACCATTTCCTTCCCATGCTATCCACAAGTCAATCTACAAATGGGTTTGTTGAGCATGTAAGATACATATCCATCCTTTGCTGACTAATTCTGATTCTACCGGTATAATTCTGAAGAGAGAAACTTATTACATTGCTTGTCTGTATTGTCATATGCAGCATCTAGCAGTTATTTTCTTGAGGGTCCCTCTCATGGACATATGCTACAAATCTTGGATTCCAGCATCCCGATCCCATCCAATTCTTAGTCATCTTGATTCTATTTTCCCATTAAACATCCTATACACTCACAGCTGTCAGGATCCCACTTTCTGTATAAAGTATCTAATCACCTTGCAGTCTGCCATCTCACCTACATGCAGATTGCTGTAAACTCATTTTTCACAGAATTTATCCTATTGCTGGAAATCCTGAGACTCACGCTTTGCTGCTCAAAAAGAATACATTCATATATTGTAAGTCAATGTTTGACAGTCAGATAGTAGAGCTTCTTGCAGTTAAACTGATCTCATTTTAAAAAGGCTACATTCTGCACTTTGGCTATGCAGTAGCATTTCAAACAGAGTAGACAGAAAAATACACTGGGCAACTTCTACCAAATGGTCAATCACCAAGAAAGGAAATAATACATTTTATCTGCTTAAGAGTAGTGGATTATTAACAAATGTAAGAATTCAGACACCAAAAAATATAGTAAACACTTTGGCAGTGTGACGAAGAGAAATATCAGCCTACAAAACAGAGACACAAACTAAGGAGGATGAGCTTGTATAAGATGGGATACCTAATGTTACTAAAAGCATAGAGTTATGGAAGTGCAACAAGAAAAAAGGAAAAAATGTACAAAGGATGACTATATTAAAAATCTGCTATGACTGGTATACAACATTAAAATGCAAGTTTGCTGATCATGGAGTAGGTCTCACGGTGGTAGCCTGCATTACTGCTGGCTAAACAAGAGAACACAAAGTAAATAATAAAGTAGATTCATAAAAAGAAAAGTAACAAATGAGATAAAACAGTATTCATGTTAAGTACTGTGAATGAGTCTTCTTCAATGACTATAAAAGTTAATAACTTGATGCGAGAGGTGGGAGATTCAAATAACATCGTTGGAAACTCTGATGTTCGCCAGCTTTTTAATGATAACTTGCCGAACATTGGGGGCGCTTCTAATCTGGGAACAATACAGCGAATACAGCCTGAGTCAAGTCCTAATGGTATTCAACCTACTCAAGAAACAGGAAATAATTATTTTCCCATTTTGGGTAATTTTTTGAATAATATCTATTCATTTAGTGATGTTGGACTAAACTCTGCAGCCCAAGAAGAAGTGGCACTGGTGAGTAATATTGCAACAAGCATCAATGAGTTTGATAATAAACTATTTAGGTGTAGAAAGCTCCAACTACAGATTTCTTACTTGGAGGAGTGCCTAACAAAAAATCTTATTCCAAAGGGTCTTAGGCAATGGAGGTATCCAGCTGGCCTAGTGGAAGGATCGGACTTCCATAAAACTCTTTTGGAATTATTTAACAAACAGGGGTTCGAGTTTATCACTATCCTAATAAATCATTATAAAACAGAAACTACTTCATTAAAGAGTGAGTTGGAAATTTTAGAACATGTAATCAAATCGTATTCAGATTTCCCTCGATACAAATACGATTATAAGCGTATTTTTACTAGCATAGAAGCGGCTATGACTAAACTTTTGAATGGTAAAAAGAAAAAAATAACTAGGGATGAGCATCAATATCAAGAAGGAAAAGCTTATCCTCAACTCCCTGTAGTTTATAAACCTCCTGGTGACAACCAGGTGTTACTACAATCACCACATAATATACATCAGTTCAATGCCACGACCCCAGTTGGAGAAAGTAGTATGACTGTCGATCAAGGGCCAGTCCTTCATAGAAGCGAAAGGATAAATAACATTAATAACAATAGGAATGTTCAAAATGCCATATATAATCACGGTAATGTGGCTGTCCAGCAACAGCAAGATTGTGACACTGTTAATCAACCTGGAACAAGTGGTCAACAGGTTTTTCCAAAGGGCCAGTACAACCAGCAGAGGAGGTCGAACCTGAACAACAGTCATGGCCGTCAGAGGAACAAATGCAACCAGCGCAGGCGTTAGACCAATCATGCGATGGTGGTCTTCAGATTTTAACAAGTCTTAGTGGGGACTTTCAAGTTTATAATTTTACTGTGTTACAAATACCCCAGGACATTGTTGAGTTTTTTTCTAAAGGCTTTACCTTTGTACCTGACTTTCATATGAACACAGTTAAAACTATACTAGATCTTAAATTATTTGTTCGTAAACTCAACCTTAATGCCCTCATGGGACCGACTAATCCTTTTTCCAATTCTCTGAGAGTGTCTAGTCTATTCAACCCTCCTCTTCATCCAAACTTACTGTTGTTTGAGAAGATGAGCAAAACTGATTTAAGAACTCTAAGCTCTAATATACATACAAACAGGAAAGTTACAAGTAATATCAATAATTTTGAACACGATTTCATATTCTTATTACATAAATGTAACATACGAGTAATGAAGCCAGATAAGGGGGGTGGTTTAGTTTTAATGGATCAGAATACGCATGTGCAAAAGATGAAGGTACTTGTTAATTCTCCAGCCTACGATTTGGTAAGTCAAAACGAGCGTATAGAAAAATTAAGTCTGTATTACAAGACTTATTTTTGGAAGGCTCTATTGACATGGACTTGTACAATTATCTATCAATTTTAGCCCCAAGGATTCCAGCGTTATTTGGCACACTGAAAATCCATAAAAATATTATCAAACCCCCTTTTAGGCCCATAGTTGATGGGCGAGGATCGATTACTTATGGGTGTGCCAAATACGTTGACAGTATTTTAAAACCCCTAATCCTAGGAGAAAGACAAATCTTCAAGGATTCCTGGAGTTTTTTGACAGATTTAGCAAAGGTCCTTTTCCATCATGATTACCTATTTTTAACCGTAGATGTTAACGACCTTTATATGGTGATACCACAGAACATAGGACTGGAATGGAGTAGGGATTTTATGCATGAAAGACGAACTAAAGAAAATAGTATTTACTTGGTTGAAACCCTCCTCCAACTAGTTCTAACCAATAATTTTATGTGGTTTGAGGGGCACATCTACCTCCAAAAAACAGGGGTAGCTATGGGCTCCCCATGTGGAGGTAGTTTTGCCAACTGTGTCATGGCTCACTGGGAGAAGACTTTTCTTTTTAACAACAAGTTATTTAAAAATAATGTCGCCTGGTACACCCGTTACCAGGACGACATGTTTTTTATTTGAAAAGGTCCCAGTGAGCTAGTTCCAGAATTTATTTCCACTATTTCGGCTTTTACTGATTTTTTAGAATTTACATATGAAATACAACAAGATCATATCAGCTTTTTGGATGTACACATACATAAAGATTTTGAAAGGGCCAAGTTTCGGAACACAATCTATAGGAAACCTACTTATTCAAACTAATTTCTTCATTATACAAGTTGCCACCCTCACCGCCAGAAAAGAGTGGTCATAAAAGGCCAAATGGTGAGGGTGGCGAGAATGGTTTCTGATGAAAATGACTTTTTAGATGAATGTTTATTCTTGGAATCAATGTTTATCAAAAGAGGATATCCTGCTTCCTTAATAATAAAAATTTCATCAGAAGTCATACATAAAAGGAAGTCAGGGCATTTTAAGCCCCTTTTGGGTAACATTGAACCAGAAAATGAAGCAAACGAAAACAGCTTAGGCCGTGACACTTCCTGTTTGGTTGTGCAAGATTTTCAAGCAAGTTTTTTGTGTACTTATAGTTTAGAAAATCATGAAATCAGAGAAATTATCAATAAAAATTGGGTACTAATATTAGAAGATACTGGTTTGAGTAAATTGTTAGGCAATAAAACAAAGATCACCTATAGGAGGGGTCCCAATATTAAAATGCTATTAGAGCGTCAAATTAAAACTGTTAACGTTAAAAATAAAGGTATGTTTAAGTGTGGGGCATGCCGCCAGTGTAAGTTTTTACACACTGACAACCAAGTGAGTATTGGAAATAAGTAATATAAAATTCAAGGTAGATATTCATGTACAACAAAAGCTGTTGTCTATTCTGCCACGTGCCAGGTATGTACCGCATTCTATAAAGGTAAAACCAAGAGGGAACTAAAGCAGCGTATTTACGAACACCAGTACGCAATTAAGAAGCAGGATAACACCAATGCCCTAGCAAGGCATTTGGTTGACAACCCAGATCATAGTTTCAAGTTTACAGTGTTATGGCAAGTACCATTTGATCCTAGGGGTAGCTCATGGCAATTGGATTTAGAAATCCAAGAATTATGTTGGCAGATCAGAACAATAGCATATGCCCCACCAAGGCTAAATGAGTTTATGTCTCTAAAGTGCATTCTAAGGAAATTAGCCATGAAGAGGTGATTTGCTTACGGTCAAAAATAGAATGTTTAAAATGGATTTTAGTACATTCATTAAAGAATTGAAATGAATTCATTATAATATCTACTACTGGTTAACACATTTAATAATGTTTTCTGTTTTTAGTATAGATCATATTGAATCTATCTAATTATATGTATAATCGAATAGTGGATTTTTATCGTTCTAAACAATGTTTTTGTATAGGTTGTCCATCATTTAAGTCTGTTGCACTTTGATTTGGGAGAACGAGTTTTTGTTTATAGTATTTGTTTAATTTATTTAATTTAATACATATAAATCTATTTCTTATGTACTGAATTTAAATGAATTATAGGATTTTTAATAACAACATAGTAACTGGTTTCAAATCTAGAAGGTAATGGTGTATCTAATCTAATAGGTTATGTATTTTTAGTCTTTAGCTGTTAAGGTTTGTCTACTGTTTATTTTAAGTTTATTTGCTTAACTGTTTCTCTCCTTTTTACTTTCTCTTTCTTGTATAATTGGTTAATTGATTGAGATTAATTAACAGCAAGTAAGGTTATATAAGGAGAATTAATTACGTTGCAAGATGCCTGATGAAGGAAAAGTACTAACCTTTCCGAAAGCGCTTATTAAACTTGCTTTTTGTTTTTATGCGATCTCCAGTTTATTTTGCCGCTATTTTTGGTTTGTTCAACAGTTTTTGAGTTTGTTTGTGGTCGTAATGTATCGTAAGTCAATGTCTGACAGTCAGATAGTAGAGCTTCTTGCAGTTAAACTGATCTCATTTTAAAAAGGCTACATTCTGCACTTTGGCTATGCAGTAGCATTTCAAACAGAGTAGACAGAAAAATACACTGGGCAACTCCTACCAAATGGTCAATCACCAAGAAAGGAAATAATACATTTTATCTGCTTAAGAGTAGTGGATTATTAACAAATGTAAGAATTCAGACACCAAAAAATATAGTAAACACTTTGGCAGTGTGACGAAGAGAAATATCAGCCTACAAAACAGAGACACAAACTAAGGAGGATGAGCTTGTATAAGATGGGATACCTAATGTTACTAAAAGCATAGAGTTATGGAAGTGCAACAAGAAAAAAGGAAAAAAATGTACAAAGGATGACTATATTAAAAATCTGCTATGTCTGGTATACAACATTAAAATGCAAGTTTGCTGATCATGGAGTAGGTCTCACGGTGGTAGCCTGCATTACTGCTGGCTAAACAAGAGAACACAAAGTAAATAATAAAGTAGATTCATAAAAAGAAAAGTAACAAATGAGATAAAACAGTATTCATGTTAAGTACTGTGAATGAGTCTTCTTCAATGACTATAAAGGGGGCACCAAAGAAGGACCTATAGGAAAACTAAAGACCTGCAGGAAGGTCATTTTGCACCATTCTAGGAACACAATAAGAAAAGGACTTGCTGACTTACTATAGTCATATTCCAGTATATGTCAGCTTTGTCTCATGGCACAGAAAGTCAAAACATTGCCCTGGTTATGCAGGAATAAAGTCCTTGTCTCTGGATGAAGTAAACAGCGATAATAAAGAAGAAGTAATAAGTAAAATAAAACTCGCTGGATACACACGGCACGTAACTCTTTATGTAGAAAAAAATGTGAGCGCTTTCGCAGAGTCCTCTCTGCTTCATCAGACAAATTATAGCAGTTAAAACTTCATTTAAATAGTGATGCATCATAGTGTCAACCAATCAGTTCCATGTTAAAATCAATACACCAAATAATAATACTTAATGTATAAAAATATACATATACATATAAACATATACAAAAATATATAAAAACACATATAAAAAACACATAGAGGCTGTATAGAATGTGGGGTACATTTCTAAAATTTTCTAGGTACAATGTTAAAAGCTGTATAAAAAAGCATAAAAAATAGTAGATAACTAGAGCATCAGTGCTTCAAGGCCCTGTTTCTGAGAAATGGTTTTAAAGAAACCTTAGAGTTTAGGCCAGGTGGTCTGTCTGCTTGGAACTTAATAATCCATTCTTGTTCCAAAGCTTCAGTATTGTTAGTAATGTTTCCACCTCTTATATTTCTATGGACAATATGGAGAACCAGGAACTTAAAAGTGTGTGTGTGTTCCCTTCTTGCATCACATGCATTGCTAATGCATTGCTTTCTTTTTGGTTTCTGATATCTCATATACTTTTATTTATATGTATTTATTTATTTATATTTGTTGACCGGGAGTGTTCAACTGGACGTAGGTCCATTTTCAGTGGAGGCACAGGGAGAAAAGCTCCACAGTTAAAATAAACAGACAGTAGTTACATTGGATTACATAGCGATTAACTATTTACATAGCAATTACTTACAACATATTTACAGATGAAGAACATAGTACATCAGTAGACAACTAGAATCTTTATCTGTGAAGTACATAACAGACATTAACAAATGTTACAAGAAGAAGTTCCTGCTGTATAATAAGTACTGGCTTATGAGCATCTGAGCTTGCTATAATCAAAGTAGTTAGTGGAGTGGAAAGAAAGGTAGTGGTTGGATGGGGAGGGTGATATTAGAGTGGGAGTTGCAAGGGCATAGCCAGCATGTTTTTTAGGTGCGCTTTTAGTAAAATTTTGAAGTGGGTGCGTGATGGTACGGAGGTAATTGTGGGTGGGAGGGAGTTCCATAATTTGGCTATGGTGCAAGAGAATAGTGCTTCACCAGCAGAGTTATTGGCTTTAGTGATCTGCAAGTGATTTTTGTTGCTGGATCTTAGTGGTCCGGTATTGCGATAGGGTTGGAGTAGATTCTGGAGGGATGGGACATTTAGTGGATGATTTACTAGTTTGTGGGCAAGTGAGAGTTGATACCATTGATGGAGGTAAGGGAGTTCAAGCCAGCCCAGTTCAGCAAGTGAGAGACAGTGGTGACTACGGTAGGATGCCCCTGTGGCGAATTTGGCAATTTTGTTGTAGCAGGT
The DNA here is from genome assembly GCF_019279795.1 of Protopterus annectens. Taxonomy (NCBI): domain Eukaryota; kingdom Metazoa; phylum Chordata; order Ceratodontiformes; family Protopteridae; genus Protopterus; species Protopterus annectens. The sequence goes on along the minus strand of NC_056734.1, from coordinate 550,607,848 downwards.
CTCTAGCTTGTTTAGATCGCATTGCCTTAGGTTGGTATATATTGGACAGGCATAAAGTAGGGTGGAGATAAGGTGGGAATTTGCTGTTGAAATCTTTGCTGCTTTGGTGAGAAGTTATTTATTTCTGTATAGTGCTCCTAGTTTTTTGTGGACTTTTTTTATGGTCAAGGATATGTGAATGTCAAATTTTAGTTTATTGTCTATTTCCACTCCTAGCAATTTGGTGTGTTCAGTTGGGTATATAGTGGTGTTGTCTTTTGCTGTGATGTTAAAGTGAGAGTTGTTTTGAGTATGTTTGGTGGGTTGGAAGATGAGTAGTTTAGTTTTGTTTGGGTTGAGTATTAATTGGGCATTGGATAACCAAGTTTCAACAGAGGAAAAGGCTTCCTGTGTGACTTTTTGCAGTTTGGGTAGGGACTGGGCTGAACAGATGACGGTTGAGTCATCTGCGTATTGTATGAGTGTGCCATGTTTGGAGGCAGAGGCTAGATTATTGGTGAAAACAGATAAGAGTAGGGGTCCAAGGATGGATCCTTGGGGAACCCCTATGGAGACAGGCATTTGGGGAGATATGTCATTCTGCCATACAACGGATTGTTGGCGGTCAGACAGGTAACTCTGAAACCAGTTGGTGACTGATTGTGAGAAGGATAGGTTATTGAGAACAGAGGTAAGTTGTTTGTGTGGGACCATGTCAAATGCTTTAGATAGGTCTAGGAAAGTAGCAGAGGAGAGATAGCCATTGTTTTTATGCTGAAGGATAGTGTTAGTAAAGGAGAGTAAGGCAGTGGTGGTGCTATGGTTTGGTCGGAAACCATGCTGAGTATTGGAAAGGAGGTTGTTAGTAAGGAGGTAGTCTGAGACCTGAGAGTGTATGCATCTCTCTAGTATTTTGGAGAGTGGAGAGAGAATAGCTATGGGGCAGTAATTGGTTAGTTGTTTGGAGGGTCCACCTTTGTGGAGGGGAATTATATGTGATACTTTCCACATATAATGTATATATACATATATATGTTCTAAAATTCTGTCCTTCAATAATCGATTTGTTTTACCTATATAATAGGCAGTACACTTCATGCAGAAACTAAAGTATACTATATTTGCAAAAAACTGTTGAAATGAACCAGGAACAATGAGAGAAGTTCTTCAGTATGTTAAAAAATCCAAGTATTTATTATACTGTTAAAACGTTAGCGTTCGATTTAAAAGTGTATATAAGATATACGCTTTCAGCAAAATAAGTATCTCGCCTTCCTCAGACAAACAGAATACCAGTTACTATTCTAGCATTTATACATGGTTTAAAAAATAATAACCAATCAGCATGTAGTGCATTTCCTAATTAAGTTTTCACCATGACAACCTTAAACAAGAAAATGCTTTTACCAGTCTTACTCAACTTGACACAAATTTAAAGCACAAAAGCACATAGTTTCTTATGCTTATGCTGTTGTTTAACAGTGATCTTGTATAAAGTGCAGATACTAATATCATCTAAGATTACAAATAAAAAATAAATAATGAATAATAAGTAATGAATGATGATAAAGAATAAATAAATAATAAATAAATGAAAATAAAAAGAAATGTTAAATGTGGTACATATTACCCTTCCTTACTGCAGACTAGATGAGTGGTTACCTGTTAAGAGCCAGCCACTTCAAAATACACTTAATTGATGTAACATAATTTATACCAGGAAAGATGTGTGCCCTCATTTTGATTTGCCATGAAAGCTCATCCATCTCCAGGAGGATTTGCCAGGCTCCACCTCTAATGTCAGGTTCCCTATGTTCTAATATTATGTAACTGAAGGAGTGATCACCATACTCCATAATATGCCTAGCTAAGGCATTAGTACTATCCTTCCTACTAATGGCATACTGATGCTCGTAGATTCTAAATTTGAATCTACGCTCAGTCTTGCCTATGTAGAAGGCTTTACAGAAATTACACTTAGCAGAATAAATGATGCCTTTAGTTTGGCAATTGTAATGGTTGTTAATCTTATAAACAATATTGTTGAGACTAATGTGGCTACAGACCTTGACATGTCGGCACTGGGCACATGTACCACATTTGAACATGCCATGTGGTCTGTTAGAATGCTGCTTCTTTATCTTGTTTTGTAAAATACTTTTCAAGTTATTTACTCTCCTATATGTTATTTTTGGGCCATTATTTAAATGTCTAGCTATACACTGATCTGTTCTAATTAAGTCCCAGTTTTTAAATAACACTTCCTTGATTAGCTGGTGATCTAAAGAGAAAGTGCGTAGGAAACTGATAGTATATTCTGATTTAGTCCCTAGAACAGTATCCAGCGTGTCAGTTGTTTCTAGGTTATCTTCCTGGGACGTAGTTATCTGCCCTGAAGAATGATCCCCTAAAAGGGGAATGAAGTAACCTTGCTCTCGCTTACTAGTGACCTCATTTATGAGTTTAAAATTAGGCTAGATGGGTACCCTCTATGAACGAACATGCTCATGAGTGTTAAACATTCAGAATGGAAATCCTGTAAGTCTGTGATCATACGGGCAGCCCTAACCAACTGTCCTTTAATTACCGCTTTCTTTTGATGAAAGGGATGGCTGCTGGTAAAATGAAGCAAAGAGTTCGAGTAAGTGGGCTTCCTGTAAATTAGGCTCTTATACCTACTGTTGTCATTATCCTTGATCAATAATACATCCAAATAATTTACTTCCATGTCACCTATACTATATGTAAACTCTAAAAAGTCAGTGTATTGTGAAATTCTGTTAATGAATGTAGGAATAAGTTCCCTATTACCTGTCCACATACAAAATATGTCATCCTGGTACCTAGTGTACCAAGTGACATATTTTTGAAACCACTCATCTTTAAAGAGCATGTTCGTCTCCCAAAATGCCATAACTGCATTGGCAAATGAGCCTCCGCATGGAGAACCCATTGCCACACCTGAAGTTTGTACAAAAAATTGGTTCTCAAACATAAAAAGTTATTGGCCAAAACAAGCTTAAGTAGCGTCTCTATTAAGTTTATGCTGTTATGATTACTTCCTTTTCTTAACATAAATTCTCTCACCCAATTCACCCCTGTGGTTTGGGGGATGACTGTACAGATCTTTGACATCGATTGTCAGGTAACTCTGAAACCAGTTGGTGACTGATTGTGAGAAGGATAGGTTATTGAGGACAGAGGTAAGTTGTTTGTGTGGGACCATGTCAAATGCTTTAGATAGGTCTAGGAAAGTAGCAGAGGAGAGATAGCCATTGTTTTTATGCTGAAGGATAGTGTTAGTAAAGGAGAGTAAGGCAGTGGTGGTGCTATGGTTTGGTCGGAAACCATGCTGAGTATTGGAAAGGAGGTTGTTAGTAAGGAGGTAGTCTGAGACCTGAGAGTGTATGCATCTCTCTAGTATTTTGGAGAGTGGAGAGAGAATAGCTATGGGGCAGTAATTGGTTAGTTGTTTGGAGGGTCCGCCTTTGTGGAGGGGAATTATATGTGATACTTTCCACATATAATGTATATATACATATGGTTCTACCTCACATAAACGAAACACCAAAACACCGACAACGCAATCACCGACACCACATAACCGACAGTACAAAAACACGAAATTCCACATGCCCGACAACGAAATAACCGACGGTACACAAACACGAAACCTCATACACTTCACACACCACAATCAACAAACAAAACACATTCCCCATCCAAAAACCACATACACAACACAAGCACACCAAAATCCCTACAAACCCATACTAAACCTCACATACACAACTACCTACAACCCTAACCCAAACCCTAACCCTAAGGTCCGTCACTACCGCACACTTACCTGACCTGCTCCCTAACCCTAACTCACTTATCCCGCCCCTAACCCAAACACAATCACTACGGCACACTTACCTGACCCGCTCCTAACCCTAACTCACTTATCCCGCCCTAACCCAAACACAATCACTACCACACTTACCTGACCCGGCTCTAAACCCTAACTCACTTAACCCACCCCTATCCACACTTACCTTACTCGCACCCTAACGTCTGTCACTACCGCATACTTACACAGCCTTTTCCAATTTCGGCATCCTCGGCGTCGGTGCTTTCATCCATCGGGTCGGTCTTCTGCTTGTCGATCTTCTAGGTCCCGTCACGTCGGTCTTCTGCGCTGTCGATCTTCTGGGGCTCGCGATTTCCGTGTCGATGTTCCGGCGTGTCGTTGAAGTGAGGTAGAACCATACATATATATGTTCTAAAATTCTGTCCTTCAATAATCGATTTGTTTTACCTATATAATAGGCAGTACACTTCATGCAGAAACTAAAGTATACTATATTTGCAGTGTGACAGTCAGCATAAAAGTGTGTATGAATGGAGAAACCTCTGATAGGGTTTTTATATTGTCCCCCACCAAAAATGAATGGGCATGCTGTGCATTTCCTGCAGGCAAATGTGCCCATCCTATCGGACTTTACATAATTTGGCTCATCTATTTTTTTGTAGCATAATTGTCTTTTTAGAGACTTTAAATGACTCACAGCTATCTCTTTTAAATAGAGGACTGAGTTTTGTCCCAGCTCAAAAAGTAGATTTAGTTAATACAATAAAAGAACTTAAACTTTTTGGCAGGACATTAAACCTTAAGACTTTATTTCGCAATTAAACTTCTGCTCTTAATGTTTTCAAGAAACCTAGTGCTTTTATACCTCCCAGTACCTCTGGTATTGACTTGTTTGTTGACATCTGTGTAAAGCAACTGAGGAATCAATGAACTGAAGGAAGTAATAATGTCTTTCACAATTTGTCTAACTCTGAACAGCAAGCACTTGCAGACCTTAAACACTTGAACAGTATTGAAATTCATCCTGCCGACAAAGGTGGAGGGATTGTTATTCTAGATAGAGAAGTTTATGTTGATAATATGCAAACACACCTAAATAATGCTACTATTTACTGTGAGATTTCTCATACCTATATGAAAGCTTTGATGGACAGGCTACAAGTACTATTGTTTGATCTGTTAATAACAGGAATGATTTCTGAGCAACTTTCTGAGTATTTTAAAACAGATTTTCCAGTAGTGCCAATAATTTATGGTTTGCCTAAAATCCATAAGAATTTAATGAATCCACTTATGCGGCCTATAGTATCTAGCCGTGGATGGGTGACTGAGCCACTATCGATTTATATTGAAAAAGACTTGCATCCTATTTTAAATGAATGTACAACTGTTTTATTAGATACTAAGGAATTTTTAAATGACTTAAGTATACACCTTGAAACGCTAGATGACCCATGTTGGCTAGTGACACTTGATATAGAGTCATTGTTCACAGTGATCCCCCATACATGGGGGATAGAAAATGTTAGGGAATTACTTGTTAGGAGAGGTACTGAAGGCAATAAGATAAGACTAATTTGTGCATTATTGGAGATAGTCCTAGAAAATAACGTATTTATGTTTGGAGATAGTTATTTCATACAGAATGTTGGTGTGGCTATGGGGACAGCTTGTGCAAATAACTATGCCAACCTATCTCTGGTGCAGTGGGAAACTGATAACATCCTCACAGGAAATGTTTTTGCTAAATCTATTATTTGGTATAAACGCTTTGTGGATGATATTTTTTTGCTGTGGCATGATGATGAGTTTCATCTTAAACAATTCTTGGGGTATATTAACACTATTACTCCATTCTTAAAATTTACCTTTAAGTATTCTGACAAAGAGATTGACTTCTCAGATGTAAAAGTTAAAAGAGACACCCCTGAACTAATTTCTACTACATTGTATAGGAAGCCTATCAGAAAAAATAATGTTTTACATAACAGTAGTATGCATCCTGGTTTTACAAAAGCAAATATTTTGCAAGGACAGATAGCTCGTTGTATGCGGCTACATAATGATGATGCAACTATATGGGAAGCACTCACTCTTCTTTAGCATGAATTTAGTAAAAGGGGATACAAAATGAAAGATATTGAGAGTCAGATTGATTTAGCATGGAAAGAAAGGGAAGGACAATGCCAACCTTATTATAATGCTAGAAAAAAACATGCAAATATTTTACCCATGGAAAATGTGAATACTGTAATAACTTCAGGCACAGCAAGAAATGTAGAGAATAATATGCTGTGAGTACCACTGACTTTTGTGAGTAACATTAATATAGATTGTGACATAGTCAGAAACAACTGGGATATCCTATCGAGTGTGAAAGAACTTGATGGAATAACAGGAGAAACACCATCCTTCTCCTTTAAAATTAATAAGTCCCTTAAAAGACAATTATGTTACAAAAAAAATAGATGAGCCAAAGTATGTAAAGTCTGATAGGATGGGCACGTTTGCCTGCAGGAGATGCACAGCATGCCCATTCATTTTTAGTGGGGGACAGTATAAACACCCTATCAGAGGTTTCTCCATTCATACACACTTTTATGCTGACTGTCACACTGCAAATATAGTATACTTTAGTTTCTGCACGAAATGTCCTGCCTATTATATAGGTAAAACAAATCAATTATTGAAGGACAGAATTTTAGAACATATGAGAGATATCAGAAACCAAAAAGAAAGCAATGCATTAGCAATGCATGTGATGCAAGAAGGGAACACATACACTTTTAAGTTCCTGGTTCTCCATATTGTCCATAGAAATAAAAGAGGTGGAAATATTACTAACTATACTGAAGCTTTGGAACAAGAATGGATTACTAAGTTCCAAGCAGACATACCACCTGGCCTAAACTCTAAAGTTTCTTTAAAACCATTTCTCAGAAACAGGGCCTTGAAGCACTGATGCTCTAGTTATCTACTATTTTTTATGCTTTTTTTATACAGCTTTTAACATTGTACCTAGAAAATTTTAGAAATGTACCCCACATTCTATACAGCCTCTATGTGTTTTTTATATGTGTTTTTATATATTTTTATATATGTTTATATGTATATGTATATTTTTATACCTTAAGTATTATTATTTGGTGTATTGATTTTAACATGGAACTGATTGGTTGACACTATGATGCATCACTATTTAAATGAAGTTTTAACTGCTATAATTTGTCTGATGAAGCAGAGAGGACTCTGCGAAAGCATTCAAATTCTTTTCTAAATGAAGAGTTACATACCGAGTGTATCCAGCAAGCTTTATTTTACTTAGTGCCCTGGTTATCTAGCCACAAGATGACTAAATAACACAGGAGGTAGGTGAGATACTGACTACAGCAAGCAGCAGAGGGGAATAAAAAAATACAGTTTTCCAAGGAAATGAATAACTTCCATTTTCTTGCTCTAATTGAAGAAGCAGGAGATGTCTAGGTTGAATGCAGGTACACTAATTTTGCATTTTTTGGAACTGTTCAGCCCTGTATCCTATTTTACAATGAGCTGAAGGAACATGTAAGCAGATTTGTAGTAATGATTTTGTTCCTACTCGTTTTAACTTTATACATAGTGACTGAGCTGGTGGTCAGTGATTGAAGAGCAAGACGTATACAGTTTACACTGTGAGTATTACTTAATCCTTTGGCATTTAACTAAATGACTCAAATGACCTTACCTAGTTGTATATTAGTGCACTGGCTGTGCCTATATGGCTGTAGATTCTGGTTATATTAGAGTATACTGCTATATTATTATTTAGTCATCTAAACAAAAATGAAAAGTATTGTATTCTACTAAATGTGTCCATGACAGTTATATTTTAAATGCATAATATATGTGTTCCACACCTTCCCTTTCCCCTCGAAGCTTTCATATCTTTCTTCTTCTCCTAATGAGTTTATAAAATTTAGTAAAAAAAAAGTTATGAAAAATGTGATGAGCCATGCAGAAGCAACACGCAAAATATGGCTAGAATACAATTTGACGTCAAGGCAAGACATCACCATGATAATCTAAGGAAGTATTTGACACTCATTAAGTTTCTGATTATACTTTTAATGTAGGTCAGGGTTGCAGCAAGCCAGAGCCTATCCTGACACTCACTGGGCACAAGACAGAGAAAAAGGTCCTAAGACGTACACCAGCCAGTCCCAGGACTGCCAAATACATACTTATGCACACAAACAGCATGCATGCCTATCAGTAATTTGGAAAATAAATCACCTATAGAATTTTTTTTTAGATGTGAGATGAAACTGGAAATTCTGGATAAAACCAGCAGAGACACAAGAAAGAAATGCAAACTCCATGCAAACTGCATACAGAGGTATATCTGCAGAAAACCATACTGATTGCCAAACACTGAGAAGCAGACACTCTAGCTACTGTTCCCCCATCACCTTACTGTACCCTCATGTCACTGTACTGTACCCCTGTCACCCTACTTTTCCTATTACAGAAAGGATTGTATACAAATAGAACAGTGTTGCTGATAAAACAGTGAAAAGAAAAACAGTAGCATAACGTATTACTCCATTTAGATAGGCCAGTAAAGTATTAAAAAGAAACAGATAACATCTCTAAAACTAAAAACTTGAAATGTACAAGCAGCTAAGGTAACTGAAAGCTGACATAAGGCAGAGTCAAGCAGCCAAAGATGGCATAATGCCAAGACCATTTTAATTGCCAGGCACCCCTGATGGAGGCTGGGGGAGGCCTGCAGTAAGTGAACAACATATTAAGTGTGAGGCACAGGTTAATTTCCTCAGTGGGCCAGAAACATATGTTATGCATCCATATCACTGCATCTTGTGTATGAGCAGAAATAGTCCATGGATTGAGATTAACTGGAAAAGCCCTCTCTGTCCCATATCATACAAGTATTCAGGTCCCCGCTGCTCACTGAGAAGCAGTGGATACATGGGTAATTTTAAGGACCCATTTGTCTCAGGGGAAGGTGAATCAACATCTAAACTAGACTAAACATATGAAAAAAAAATGCCTGTTTTCTTGGGAGGGTGAAGATGTAGTAGACCATTGACTAATAAGGAAATTAAAAAAATGTCTGTTAGGTAATATACGGAGTGAAACTAGTGAAAGTTAACCTTCATATGTGTCAAAAAATTTGTTTTGACATTCCCAGTTAAAACGATGGGAGGAAGGATAGCATAATTATTCAACAGAAAGGGAAGCATTATTTATTAGACTATAAACAGAGAAATCTGCAGTGGCAGCTGGTGACTTCAAATCAAAGGGGGCTGCAGGAGACAGCTGAATGGGTGGGGTCAATGGAAAGGTGTGTGGCCAACTAGAAAGGGGAGGGGCTATGCTCAAAACCACAAAAACTGTAACTTTAATTAAATATGCTGCCCTGGGTGCCAAACCATCATTATGAGAGTCCAAACCGTCATTATGAGAGTCCAATCAAGACAAAATGAAGTATAGAAGAAAAAAAATATTTTAATGCATTGGCTGCATGGCAGCTTACTTAATATCTAGATGGAAACAAAAAGGTTGTGAGGCATGAAAAAAAAATACTTTTTAAATACATTACTGGAATGCCAGTCAAAATCAAGTATAAAAAAACAAGCAGCACTCAACTCAAACCAGCAGTCAACTCAAACCACTACTCCCCTGCACTGCAGTTCTAATTATAATTTATATTCAGCTTTATTAAAGTACCAAGTAACATGCTGAAAGTAGCAATCTCTGTGATACCCCCATTTGCAAAAATGTTTCTTATCCAAAAAAGACCTGCTGCCTGACAACAATTATCTACTTGTTTCATGGGGAAAACATGATCAAAGTAAAAATGAAAAGCAAACAAGAAACAAGCTCAAGATACATTGCTTAAAGGATTACTGCACAGGTTATGGACCACACATGATAGATGGCATTCTGTTTAGTTTACAGATAAAGCCTGTAAAGATGACTGCAAGTCTCCAACAAATGCAATGAACTTCTTAAAATAATGTAACCCTGACCTTTATTACAAATACTGTGGTATGTATTCAATACCCAAGGCTTATATGTTATCTAGTTATGCAAGTATTCTCTGCATGGCAACAACAGAAAGGCTTTCAATGTTGGCAATTCTTTAACAGTATGCTTATTAAAGCTTACTTGCATCTTACAATCTCAGACAAGCTTAACTGATGGTCATTAAAGCATTGCTACTTAAACACAGAGCAACAAACACTTTCTGAATAATAATAAGCATAAATCAACAGTATAAAAATATGACAGAAACCAGAACATTCTGCAAAATCAAGGACAGATGAAAAGCCACTGTAGTACTTGTGTCTAGGTTGGATGAGGGGATACTCTGCACATGTACACTGCATAACTGCTCCTTGCCTTGCTTGGACACATCCAGAGTCACTACATGGGGAAGTGAGGTGCAACAAGTATATCACGATTTGAAATGCCTCTGGCTAACTGTGATGGCCCTGACACATTTGTCATACCTCTGAACCTCAGAGCAAGAAATCTAGACAAAGCCATACAGAGAAGTGGGACAAAGGCCCAAAAATAAGGAACATTTTAAATATTGCTCTTATAAACTTAGAAACATAATATAATAGTAGATCTTGCATTAGTATGAATTTTTTGAAGAGTATGAAATCTGAAACTCAAATGCCTGTCATTATTTTCTAACTTCAGTCTTTAATGATTTGCAACTTTGTTGTTGTTTGTCTTTCGGCTTTTTCCCGGTAAGGGGTCACCACAGCGGAACTCCGGTCCACTAATGATTAGCAGTAGATTTTTTACGAAATGCCGAGGTGCCAGCTCAACACCCAACCTTCAATTAAGGCATGCCCATTTATGCACACATGTCTTTCGAACGCTACCCAACCACGGGGAGGACATGCAGACTCCACACAGAAGGCACTCCCAAGCCATGCCGAGAATTGAACGGGAGAACCACTTGTTGTGAGGTAACAACACTACCGCTGTACCACCGCGGAAACTTAATTTGCCAAAAAAAATACAATTTTATAAAAAATGGACCAAACATGAGATGCAAAAATATAAAACAGCCACACAATACTGCTGGGAACCTGTCAAAGAAGGGACACTTTTTTAATATTAGTACTGTTAACTTGAGCAGCTGACAAAATAAAAGAATCTACATGCATTTCTGAAATAAAAGTAATCTATAACTGATTATTACAGTTATTTATTAATTGTAAACCCTCCATGTTTTCTTCCAAAATTGCGATTTTGCGGAGGGATTATTAGGGGAAGAGCAACATTTTGAGCCAAAATCGGGTACAGTTTAGAGGTTTGAATATGCCTACTTCTATAAAGCAATTTATTTGCACATACCTCTCAAACTGTTAATGCAGGAAATCTGGACAAGGCCAAATATATTGGGGGGGGGCATATAAACAGTACTAAAAATTGCTCTTGTATAAACTGAGACAGTTGATGGAATAACAGGTCTTGCTTTAGCATGTATTTTTCTGAAGGTTATGAAGTCTGAAACTCAATGTCTGTCATTTAGTGACTTAATTCCTAAATGATTTGCCAGAAAACCACAAATTGTATGAGGCACAAACCAAAAATAAGCTAAAATCTATTAATTCTGTGAAAATCTGGATAGTTGACAGGTATATTTCAGCCAGGGCTGTCTGAGTTTGCTGCCCTTCCCCCTAACAAAATCATGGTTGAATGGAGCCTCCCCCCTGCAGCCATTCCAATGAACCATTACTTGGCTATTTCACCCCATTTACCATAAACACTAATGTGCATACTGCTTTACTTCTACGATGATTTGGACTTCATTTGAAAGTTTTATTTTGCATTTTACAGCACAAACACTAAGACATCTGCTAAACAAAGCAATGCAGTCTCACAATGAAAACAGACAGCATTAAAACTTCTCTACCCTTGAAATTCACATTCATTGAAACAGCACTGAAACCCACATTCAAAGAAAATACATTTGGCTAGTGGCAGATAAAGATTAACTTTGGGCTATTTTCAAATGATAGGCCCCTTGCACACAAAGCATACATGTGTTCTGTGATGCACCTTCCTGATTGCATTAAATTATATTCCTTGTATAATACAGTACAGTTGTTAGAGGGTGTTTTGAATTTATTGTTGTGAACATTTTTCCAGTAAACGAAACAAAATGCATGCACCAATAATGACAATACTGCCCAACTGAGAACATTTCCATCATAAAAGTCTAATCAAACTTCTACCATCCACTAGTATCAGTAAATATGCACAATCTCTGCAGAAGTAAAAGTTATCTAAATAATTCCACATTAAAAAGATGTGTAACTAATGAAGAGGTTGCTGCTAGCAAACAACTTTATAATTCATTGTTTCATCTACAAATAAAGTGCCTGTTGCCCTTGAGGAATAACTTGCCTATATTACATTAAAAAATGATAAGCTAGTAATATTGCAATAGGGAATGGATGGCAAACTGATAACAGGTTCATAGTTACTAGGTACCTCCGACCAAAGAGGACATTCTCAGGACTGCAGCATCCACCCCCTTTAAAAGTACAACACAGTACAGTATCAGCAACGCATCTACATACTGTGGGAGTAGAATTCACAGCCTTTTGCATCAAAAGTAAGTACACTACCTGTTATGCTATTAACAATGCAAGTAAACTCAGCATAAGTGGCACTAAACATCTCTTCAAGCTCTCAGCTCCTTGTAAACTCCACTCGACATTCAACTGTATCTCTCAACTTTGCAGCACAAGAAATCTGGAAAAAGCCAAAATTGTTTGGAAGGGAAAAGGAGATAAAAGCCCAAAAAACAGAGACACATTTTAAACACTGCTTGTATAATCTTGGAAAGTTGCTAGAATAAAATGTTATGTTACCACCATGCATTTCACTGCCAAGTCTTGAATGCAGGACCCTATGCACTACAGTCAGAGCAACATACCACTATACCATAAGCTGTTTCTTAAAAGAAATGAAGACTGAAACTTAAATGGCTATTATTTAATTAATTCAGTTCTCACCATACCTCTCAACCTCTTAGCACAAAACACTTGGACAAAGGCAATAATGGGGGAATACAGCCCCCAAACATATTCAGTGAATTCAGTTCTCAGTTCTCACCATAGGTCTCAACCTCTTAGCACAGTTGCTAGAATAAAACACTATATTACAACCATGTTTTTCACTGCCAAGTCTTGGGCACAGGACCCTATGCACTACAGTTAGAGCAACATACCACTATGCCATATAAGCTGTTTCTTGAAAGAAATGAGGACTGAAACTTAAATGGCTATTATTTAATGAATTCATTTCTCACCATACCTCTCAACCTCTTAGCACAAAACACTTGGATAAAGCCAATAATGGGAGAATACAGCCCCCAAACATATTCAGTGAATTCTGTTCTCAGTTCTCACCAAAGCTCTCAACCTCTTAGCACAAAAAACAGGACAAAGCCAATAATGGGAGAATATAGGGACAATTTCAAATATTGATGTTATAAACTTAGAAAATTTGTAGAAGAAAGGGTTTCATTTCGTGTAGTGTTACCAATGTATTTTCCGAAGAATATGAAGTCTGAAATTCAAATGCCTGTGTCATCACATTAAGAAACATATGAGGCAAAATTCTGCAATGGTGGTGGGTAGGGAATTCAGGCTGCTGCTGCTACCTATATCCAAGGTACAGGGATTGAGTCTCAGCCTGCATAACTCTAGCTACCAGGAATATTGCAGTGGGGCATTTTACACACACACACACACACACACACACACACACACACACACACACTGCTCAGTCCACTCTGAGGCTATCTGCTGCTCAGTCTGGGAGTGGGAGCCAGCCAATCAGATATGTGCCGGGAGTGCAAAGCCAATCAGTTGTTCTGCAAAGTCAGGAGTGCTGGGGAGCCAGACTGAATACATTGCAGTCCATTCTCCTTGCAGTCTATGTGGTTATAAATTGCATAGACTTTGGGGACATCTACAATGACTTCCTTGTTTTTGTACTCCGGACTGGATAGACGGCAGTCCGGAAAACACATAAACACATAGGGAAAAGCACACATGCGCAGGACTTGCAGCTACTTTTCTGTTTTCAGTTGTTTTCATTTTACAGCTGGGGGGGCTGCAGTCCTGCAGTCCAATAGCATGAGCCACCTCTGGAAATCTGGAATACTTGTTTTTTTTTTAAATAGAAGGATAAAGAATAGGGCATGAATTATGAAAAAAAAACGAATCTGTACAACAATTACTTTATGATATATTAGTGGTAAGAAAGTGTAAAACACATATTTTGAGTCTAATAATGCACAGCCATTTTTGAAAGGCACACCCCCAGCCAGAGCTGGATCATGGTCAAATGGGGCCCTGGGCAGGATAATGGATCATGCTCCAGTGCCCCACCCTGCAGCCATTTCAGTGTCTCATTACTTGGCTATTTCTCCCCAGTTACCATAAACTCTGTTAAAACCTGTCAGTGTGCATGCAATTTTCTTATTTACTTCTACAATGATTACAGATATTTGGATTTAATTAAAACTTTTATTGCAAATTTTATAGAAAATATATTGAAAGACATTTGCTAAGCAAAGCAATACAGTCTCACAATGAAAACAGACTTAGCATTAACAGTAAACATCTCTACTCTTGAAATTCACATTAATTGAAACAGCATTAAAACCCATATTCAAAGAAAATGCATCAGGCCAATTAAGTTGCTCTTTGGGCTGTTTTCAAACCATAGGCCCTTTTTACACATTTTTAGGATCATGCATAAATGCAAGTGTTCTTTGATTCACCTTTCTGATTGCATTAAATCATATTTCTTGTATAATCCAGCACCATTTGTTACAGTGTGTTTTAAATTTTGTAGTTTAGAACATTTTTCTAGTAAGCAATCAAATAAAACGAATGAACCAATAATGACAAAAACTGCCCATTTCAGAACATTTAAACCATAAAAGGCACACACATACTTGCCTGGAGTTCAAAAGCATAACAAAATAAAATTGTTCAACAGCATAACAAAATAAAATTGCACACTCCATACTAGTTTAAATGTTTGAGTCATCCTACAGGATGTGCTCTGCATGCGTCCTTAAAGAAGAAATGTAACACATGCAGAGTATGGCCGTAGAGAAAAATTGTAAGTTTGTGATGCTCCTCACTAGTCCATGGGCCCTAGGCAACTGCCTGCGTTGCCTAGTGTTGGATCCTGCTCTTCCCCCAGTTGAACAAGAAAAAATAATGTGGAAAGTTGTAGGACCACTGCACTGAAGTTCAATAACTATTTAAGATGTAGTTATCACATGTTTTATGAAATAAAGAACTACATGTTTTTTGCCTCTTCACAAAACTAATCCCAGTAGGATCCATGAAAAACAGAGTTTTCTCACTGTTGTAGTTAAATGTTAAGTTCCAAACCAAAGGATAAAAAGGGCACACACGCAAGCCATTTAGCAAAAACTACAAGGAAAGACCCATCAAAGCTAGAGTTCTCCTTGTGTAATACATTAAAACTCTTGTAGTGGAGGCCAGGGAATATATGCAAATGATCCCTTAAGGACATATCAGTATTTCAGCTACATGGCTTCTGAATGATCGCATCCCTTTTTCTAAGCTCATCCACTACAGGAGGTTTAAGGTATTAACACAGTGAAGACTAGCTTTGCTGGGTTTTTACTTGTAATTTTTACTAAATAGCTTGTCTGTGTGACTCTTCTACCCTTTGGTTTAGATGTTGTTTGGCATATTTTGCAGTGACCCTAATCTTATGGATATTAGGCTTGTTTTTAAACTCTGTGTTTTTAAAATATGGCCAAGTAATCCACTTATGCTGTACTGATGAAGAGGGTAAGACATGGCATGTCTAAAACTAGTGGGAGTTGTCTTTATTGGACTAAATGCACCCATGAAGACTTTAAAAAGTACCTTTTGGTTATAGGCATTTAGCAGAACCTGATGCCATCTCCTGATCTGGTACCCCCAACTTAAAATTGAGGAGCAGAAAGAAAGAAAGAAAAAAAGAAAGTACAAAAAAGCTAAACTGGGATGGATCCAGTGTTTGCAGGTTACCAATTTCCTTCTATATCATTTCCATGATAATTCATTCCTTGGCTTTGCAAATTAGATGTGTTAGACCGATGGGTCTGTAGTTCCCAGGATCAGTTGATAGTCCATCCTTATAAAGAGGAATGAGTGTTGCAGTCCTCCATTCCCTTGGAAGACAGCCAGCTTCAAGGTTATTGTTGAAGAGTGCCTCATGTGGTGCTGATAGTTTGAGTTTTTAGACTGTTCGGGAAGCAACCAGGAATGCTGTCAAGACCCACAGAGGAAGTATTCATGTCTTTAAAGAGTGCTGCTAGCACCTGTTTCATGCAAGGAAAGTATGCTGGAGAGGATTTTACCTGGTAGTGCTGGGGGTGGGGTGGGGGAGACGTTTAAGTTAAATTTATCAGTAAGTAGCTTTGCTATGACACCCTGCTCAGGGAACGTAGTACTGTTCACCACCAGTTCAGCACACTGCTGTGTGTTGCCTTTAAGATTCTGGACATAGCTGAAGAAGGCCATGTGATTGTCTTTAGTCTGCAAGGCTATTCTGACCTTATAGTTGGCCTTGCTGGGCTTAATTAGACCTCTTAGTTTCTTGTTTAGTTGTATAAGACAGCACTTTTCTTTAAGGGATTTGATCTTTCTGATTTTGGCATTGACTTTTCTTATTTTATTATATACCATGTTTAGATGATGATTCAACCAGTGGGGTTTGTTTTTATTGCTGTTTTGGGATTATTTCTGGAGGTATGGCAGCCACTATGCAGCCATTCATGTGCTTGTATAGGATCTCTGTGAATAATTCTGCATAGGTAGCTATGGTCTTGGAGTTAGAGGAAGCCTTGAATTTTGACAAACTGCTACTTAATAGGATGTAGTTTACCTTAGAATAACTCCTAACTGTTAATGGTTTAGCTGGGTTTTCTGGGTTGATTTTTACTTTAAAGGATACAGCTTTATGATCCAAATTCACCAGTGGGGAC
This sequence comes from Protopterus annectens, assembly GCF_019279795.1. Taxonomy (NCBI): domain Eukaryota; kingdom Metazoa; phylum Chordata; order Ceratodontiformes; family Protopteridae; genus Protopterus; species Protopterus annectens. Next base: position 550,590,953 of record NC_056734.1, on the reverse strand, counting down.
ATGACATAGTGGGGGTGCAATGCTCACCCATGTTTAGTACGAGATCTAGTATGCTCGATCCTCTGGGTGGAGCATGCACTCTCTGTTCCAGAGTGTTTATGTTAATAAAATCCAGAAAGCACTGTGCTTGTAAGTTTGAAGAAGTGAGCATTTCCCAGTCTATAGAGGGATAGTTAAAGTCACCCATAAATAGGGTGCTTGGTTGGATGGTGAGTGCCTCTAAGTTTAGGTAAGAGTCGTGAGACTCTAGGGACATTGATGGTGACCCATACCTAGCCATGATATGGTGAGGGACCTTATCTATGGTGACATGCATGTGGATGAGCTCTATTCTATCATCCTGTTTAACCAACCTGGAGGTATGTTTGTTGCTAATGTAGATCAAGACACCTTCTCCTTTGGCCCCAGTCTGTGCTGTTGTTGGTTTAAATGTGTGGAAAGCACTGCCACTTTGTACTGCTGGAGTACATTATATGGCTTTAAATGAAGTCTCGGTCATGGCACAAATGTTGACATTCTTCAGAGTGAGGAGGGCTTGAAGGGTGTGGAGATTTCTGTTTAGGCTCCTAGCATTAAGCAGTAACACCTCAAGGCTGCTTGTAGACTTTTCACTATGTTAGTAGTTTTGTCTTTTTGGCATTGCCTAAAAAGGCTCTAAGGGGGGATAGGTGCAGCCCATCCCTGTCAAGGCAACCTGGTCTTTTGACCATGCATTCCAATACTGACAGATATTACATTCCCTGAAGTGACATCAGAAACAAAGCCAATTATTAAAATCAATCATTTTATGTTCACACTGTAGCATCATCTTTGGTGCAGGTAGAATTTTGCTCAATAAAAGGCTCATACCTATCTGTGACACTTATTCTGAGAGATCCCTCCTGTCTCTTTTCATATAATTCAGTGAGGTACATCTCAGGTCATTTACACCTACATTGACTATGATACAATCATGTAAACCTGAAGTAACGCACACACAGAGCTCAGCAAAATGGACAACTGCTTTAATGAACAAGCACAAAAACAATCCACAGCAAGTTAAATCACAGCAGCACAGCACAGCAAACGAAATTGCAAAGCACAAGCAACAGCACAATAACGCTGTAAAGTTAATCCACATATGTTTTCGTCACAATAACTTCATCAGATACCTAACCTCTCTTCCTTTGATGAATAAATAAACTAATATAATTCAAATGAACCAATGAGTGAACAAATTCAATTACACATGCAAAAAGCATTAAAACACATGAACCTTAAAGGTGAATGAATCTAAAAGTTAAAATCAAAAGTATATATAATAAATAGATATGTATATATTTTGTTATATAAAATGCTTCAAACATAAACCTTAGTTAAAATTGCTTTGTTAAATATAAGTATTACCAGCACAAACCTGAAATGCTTCTAAAAATGTTTTTTCAAAAACCGAAGCTAAATTGAATCCGAAATACAACGAAATAACACCATCTTGTGGAAATTCAATTAAATGCATGTTCATCTTGTTAAAAGATAAATACATATATTATTATTAAAATAAACCATAAAATGCTTGCATATATAATATATAAATATAAATATTATAATAATAACATACTATTTAGCTGATCTCAATTTCAGCACAGGTTTCAAGGATAACATTTCATATATGTTATTATGTTCATATGTTATTATTATAATATTTATTATACAGTGTTATTGTGCTGTTGCTTGTGCTTTGCAATTTCGTTTGCTGTGCTGTGCTGCTGTGATTTAGCTTGCTGTGGTTTTTTTTGTGCTTGTTCATTAAAGCAGTTGTCCATTTTTCTGAGATCCATGTGTGCCTTACTTCAGGTTTACCAGTTTTTATCTTGGGCACTCAGACCACTGGTTTGGTTTATGATAGAATCATACTTGTACTTGGGGTGCAGTGATTTAAGTACGCGCAAGATATTGTGGATCCTGTATCAACATAGGCAACTAACCATTATCTTCTCCTTGTCTAACCTGGTGAGTGGGGTATCTGTGTGTTACACAATGGAGTCCCCAATGACAAGAATATTCGGTAAAGTATATGCTTGGCTTATGGGCTTTGCTGGGGGAACCATTCAGAGTAGGCTTATGTGAAATATTGCTTTTGGTGTGTTGTTAAGTGAGTGTTGAGGAGCAGTGTTGCCCTTAGATGGCTTTGGAGGTCTTTGAGATTTGGAAAGGTTTCTTTTAAGTGCATCAGTATAAGACAGTCTGTGTGTGTGGATGGATGCAGTGTAGGTATTCCTGGCAACCTTTGTAGTATGCAACATTTTTGCCTCCAAGGAAGTTGTGTATTTACATCTCTCACCAGAAGCATAGCTAGGGTGGAGTGAAAGGGGCAATTGCCCCAAGTGCAAAGGGTTAGGGGGCACGATCAGCCATCCTTCACTATGATCTCTCTCACTTTAGTGCAATAATGGCTTTTAAAAGCCAGTATTACATTTGCAGGGAAACCTGAGCACTGCACTGCTCTGTGAGTGGTCTGAAATCTAAATAACCATCCAGAAAACACAACCCTTGTACTGCAAAAATAGAAACGAACCTCTAGCACAATACAATTCCACAAAACTTTATTCTTGTATGCAGTTAAGTGCTTTCATCCCCTGGTGTGGGGACTTCTTCTGAACTCCTCCCCCCTTTAACCCCCTACACTATACTATCAGTAACCCCATCTCTTCTCCCATGTCTCAAACTTCCCTTCACTTCACTAGCCTACCACAAAGCCCCACAATCATTCATGTGAGCCACAAAATCTACCCACTATCTTACAGACTCCATTCTTCACCTACCACTCAAACACAATTCCAAAGTCACACTCCCTTTACCTCATCTCCTCCAAATCCAGCAAACCTCAACAACCCCACCTTAAACTTCCAAAACACCTCTATAAATTCACCCCTATCCTGCTCATACTCCTCTTCAGAGCTAGCATTACATTAAATCCAATTTGAGTTCCTCCCACCACCCAACACTCATAACTTTTCCTGACACCTCCATCCTCTTCTGTGCATCAGTTAATGCTCAAAGCAACTCTAATAACTTTGACCAAACAAACACCTCTTTTACAATCCACTCACCTGGTGTTACAGCTTAAACAAAACAATGCAACCCTAATTTTCAGCATCTACTTCCCTTCTACAAATACCTCCAAGATACAAGACCTGACAACAGGCAATGTAGAAGCACTCTCATTCTTTATAAAAACACTATAACCCAACTATTGTTTAGCAAGAAAATGCTTCTTCACATATTAAACCCAACTAGATTTTTCTAAACTTCCCTCCTGGAAGATCAGTCACCTTCTAATAGTAGTTCCTCCTGCATCTCTTAACAAATTTAAATCCCATATTCTTACCATCACCTCAGGTATCTGTAGCTATAAAAATACTGTTATTCTAGGTGATTGTAACCTTAACTGCATATGGCCCCTGAGAAATGACATTGCAGAATTCCTAGGCAATATCAATATTATGCAGCTAGTCAATCACACTACCTGTCCAGATCACCAGACTAACAACTACCATCACTTCTGGACCTGATTATCACTAACAACCCTCCATTATCTCCAATATATCTGTTCTTCCACATTAATTCAGTGACCACTCTCCATTAACCTTCCAAATTATCCTCAGTCATGAAAACTGCCCCTCAGATTAGTTATCTTCAGATCCAGTTACACCACAAATACAGAAAACCGCAAAAAACACTTAGCTATTTTCAAATGGTCTCCCATTATCAATTTACGGAAGCACAACTCAGCTGCCACAGCTCTTGCATCATCTCACAGTCCAGACACTTACACGAGCCACTTATAATACCAAACTTTAATTGTAAGTGCTTTCGAAGGGGCAAATACCCCAACTTGTATCAATTAATTATTAAATATATAATTGAATAATTACTAAAACACTTATTCAATTAACTATATATAAAGACGCCATGGCTTATTCAGTTAAGACAACTCTCCTAATACCTTTTAAAAATTTTTTAAACAAGCTTTTTTATATAAAATGTATACTAAATTTATACATGTTGAATCATATATTTAAAAATGTATTATATATAAAGAAACACACATCATTTCCCATAATATATACCTTAATAAAACTTTATATTTTATTACACAGAAAACTACAACACTATAACTCAAGGTTTTCACCAGGTATAAAAAACAATATATATGTGTTTTACATACATACCTAGCCCTATATGCACTCCTAAAATTAATAAAAAATAATAAAAAATAAGGGATAATAATAATACTAAAAAATATATATTAATAATAAAAAATATATATACAAAATACAAAGTACACATGGCTTTGAAACCTACCATACTTTAAAGGCCTTCTTGCCTATTTATCTTTTATTTTGTTGTGTGCTAGTTATCTACGCTGTGCTTTTAGTTTAAGAATGCATTTGAGAGATGCGTATTCATGATGTGAGGGGGCCCATGGCAACTTTATTTAGAGGAGCAAGAAGTTTTATGGCAAATAAGAACTTCAGCCCACATTCCTCCAGGTCTGAATGAATACGCTTCTCTCAAATGCATTCTTAAACAAAAAGCATTGCGTAGATAACTAGTACACAACAAAATAAAAGCTAAATAGGCAAGAAGGCCTTTAAAGTATGGTAGGTTTCAAAGCCATGTGTACTTTGTATTTTGTATTTTGCATATATATTTTTTTATTATTAATATATATTTTTTAGTATTATTATTATCCCTTATTTTTTATTATTTTTTTATTAATTTTAGGAGTGCATATAGGGCTAAGTATGTATGTAAAACACATATATATTGTTTTTTATACCTGGTGAAAACCTTGAGTTATAGTGTTGTAGCTTTCTGTGTAATAAAATATAAAGTTTTATTAAGGTATATATTATGGGAAACGATGTGAGTTTCTTTATATATAATACATTTTTAAATATATGATTCAACATGTATAAATTTAGTATGAATTTTAGATAAAAAAGCTTGTTTAAAAAAATGTTAAAAGGCATTAGGAGAGTTGTCTTAACTGAATAAGCCATGGAGTCTTTATATATAGTTAATTGAATAAGTTAGGACTGTGGCTGACCAAGTTCGCAGATGACTGCAAACTAAGCATCCTTCAACAGACAACTGGTGCCAGTGCCATGGCCTCAAGCTAAATGCCAAAAAGTGTATAGTCATAAGTGCCCTAAATTACCACATAGGTGGAAATCCATTAAGTACAGAAGAAGTAATTAGGGACCTGGGACCCAAGTTGATAGCAATCTCTCATTTGACAACCACGGGGCAAAGTGGTTAGACGTGGCAAAGGAAAACATTTTATATAGCCCACCTAATCATGAAGGGATTCACATCTAGATCAGGGAGGTCATCGTGCCTCTTTACTCATCCCTCATCAGGCCCATAATTGAGTACAATGCCCCTTTTGGGATGTACCACCTGCAGCAACTGGAAAGACCCAAAAGTACCTCACCAAGAGGATCAAAGGGCTCAAACAGATGCCATATGCTGCCCGGTTAAAGAAACTCCAGCTCTACTCAGTGGCATACCGCCTGTTCAGAGAATTAATGGACATGCTGCACCTCAGAAAATCCAAATCTCACTTGAACCTCAGCACTGAAATAAATAGGACATGCTGGAGGGACAGATTCATAACCCAGAGGCTCCCTTCACTCTGGAATAAAATCCCAGTCCAGGTTAGGCAGAGTCCCTCATTGACTCTCTTCAAGAGGAATCTTGATGAGTGGATGGGAGATCGAGGGTTACCCCCCCGGTATCACTTCTGTGTCACTGTTAGATAGAGGCACAGTATACTAAACTCTAAAAAGGGCATAGCAAAATAAATTTAAAATGGGTGGCGAAAAGCAACACATTCTGGCTAGGCTTATAAATGCCCTAGGGCAGATAGCCTAGTATGAACCTATGAACCTATGTACCTATGAACCTAAGTGTTTTAGTAATTTTTCAATTATATATATCTAATAATTAATTGATACTATATATATATATATATATATATATATATATATATATATGGGAGGCTTTATTTTGTAAAATTTGTCTGAAGAAGTTGGGGTATTTGCCCCTTCAAAAGTGCTTACAATTAAAGTTTGGTTTTATAAGTGGCTCGTGTAAGTGTTTTTACTTCCATAATCGCTCTTTTATGTTTTTTAATTTTAAGTTGTTGATTTGCATAGTTTATCCTCTCACAGTCCCTTTTCAAATACAATAAAACCCATTGGCTAACCATTGAACTGAAAGCTCTGCTCAAACTTAGGGAAATCCATTGTCTTTTTGGAGACAACACCCCTCAACAGAAAATCATGTTTTATTTACCTCTTAATATAACCTAGCAAAGCAAGCTATATGCAGGCACAAATCCCAATGTTTCAAATACAAACAACTTGCTCTGCTAGGCAAACCCAAACTTTTCTGGCATTAAATAACATTTCTCAAGGGCTGCATTTCCATAGTTCCCACCTCCAACCCTATCACCACCCAGTTCTCTCAAGACTTGCAAGGCTATTTAGGATTGGCCTGTACAGTGTCACCAAATACATATGCAAGTACCCTAAGAGCCTAAATATCTCTAAACAAACCAGCCACAATTAAAAGGTTTAAATATATTTCATAATAAATAATAAAAGAACAAGACAATACTCAAACAACACAGTAATCACAGAATTCTGAATCACAGGAAATATTTTAAAACAACATTGCAGGACAGTCTCAAACAAATACAGAAAACATCTAAACTAACTGTACTATATTTCTATCTATCACTAACAGAGATATTATGCCTAAATCTTACTCACAGAGCAACATGCAGGCAGAAGTGCTGAGTGAATGTTTCTAGGTCCAAGACAAGACACAAAATGCACAGTCTCTGATAGAGCTCCCAAATTAATATCAACACATTACTGCTGGTTTAGCCTAGATGACAACACTCTTTGTCACCTGCCTTCAATTCCCAGGCTAACAGAGACTAACACCCCTGTGTTAAAAATACTTATCTCTCAGATGTGCAGTTGCTAGAAAGTCACAGAGCAATAAAAACACTTTACATTTTAAACCTAGTAATTATTTCTGTTTGAAGATAATAGAAAGAAACTTCTAGCTCTATACATCCTGTCTCCTTCAGTGAAACTGAGAGATAAACACAATTATAAAACATTCTGATTCTAACCTATTTTCTTGAAGCCTTGCAAGTTAACTCTGTATGTTCCAGCTTCTACTATTAAGAAATATATTTGCACAGATATATAGTTTATATACATTTATGTTCTTTTCCAGTAGGGTACACTGTGGTTACATTCTTGAAGCTCAGTACATAACATACAGTTCTCTTACATTTGTAGGACAAGCACATGAATCATATCACTATTCATAAATGACATATGATTATTTACAAAATTTTAGGTAGCTGAGCTGGCAGTGTCACATTTCTATATAAATCATATTAATATTTTCAAGTGACATATAATTAATTACAACATTTCAGATAGCTGGACTGGCAGTATTTACCTGGTGTCACACAACTGCATACAGACCTGATTAAAATGAAACACTGATGGCTTATATCAACTCAAAAGGCTGAAAAAATGGAAGAATCTTTAAACAGATATTCAGTTTAAGTGACAAAACTGCAAAAATCAGAGGTCAAAATGAAGAAAGGGCTTGCTGAATATGAGACAACATAAGAAGAGATGTTTCAAAAAATAATAGAATTAGAGGACAGAGCACATAGGGAAACCGTGGAATTTTCGGCTGTACCAGAGAAACTGGAAGGAACAGACTGTATTAATTTTATGAAAGCAAAAATCTGCAACTGGACTGGTATTCACAGCAGGAGTTGTCAATTGAAAGGGCACACAGCACAACGTGTGTATGTTCCAAACCTTGCTATGTGAAAGCAACCCAGACCTTTAATAATAAAGATGCAATCCTACCAGTAGAAGGAGTTGATTCTGACAAAACTGCAGCAGAAGGACAAAGTACTAAAAGTGGAAGACAGCAGAGTGTTTGAGGAGAATGATTACTCATTGTACACTAGGCAGAAGAAGAGTAAATTTATATCATTATTCAGGGAATGCCAAAAAATCAGGTGTGACATTCAAACTGCTGTACCCAGCTATCCTCAAAATATTCTTCCTTGGAGAGGAACAATCATTTTTGGATGAAGTACATACTAAGGAAGAAATACAAAAGTTTGTTCGAGGAAAAAGTGAGCTGTGAAACTGAAGGAGATTCTGTTTATTGTTCTGGTAATAAAGACCTCAGATGAAGTGTACCAGTGAAACCTTTTCCAGTGTTTCAATGGAAAATGCTTGAGAGAAGGATAAAACACAATAGTCGACTAGAAGAATCAAGATTATGTTTGAAATGAAGTAGAGCCAGGATTTTGGAGAGGGAGATGAAGAGGAATAAAACCAGTAACTTGGAAATTGACACATATGGGATTACAAAGCAATAATTATATTTGTGAAGCATGACAGGATAAGAACATCTGGAAATATTGGACTTAGGGGATTCTAAAGCATATGTCCTACTTCATGTCATTAACGTTCATAAATATACTTAAGAGAGGGGAAGAGGAGGGGAAAAGTTAACTGTAAGTAAAATACATTTCTTCTTAATACTGCTGTTTTTATAGTGCATTACTTTCTTTGCATGCTATAAAGTAGTTTTCTCAGTTATGTTTAAATATAATGGGGCTACTAATGTAAACAGGTGTTACTATTTTTATTCTTTTTTCTTTCTCCATTCTTCTCTTTCTCACTGTTCATTTTTAAGAATGTAAAAAAAATCTGGTTAAAAGAACATGATAAAAGAAAATCAGTGTGCTTTTTCTTATTCTTGCATAGGGAAATGACTGGATTAAGGCCCTTAGATTGATCTAGTAACACATTTTAAGAGAAAGCAAGTAAATGAAAAAGAATACTGAATATTATAAGGCTTTTTTTCTAGCAAATAAATGTATGCTTAGTAGCAATTCTGTATCTGGTCTACATGTCTCCTGGAGACAATCTGATAAAGAGAAATGGCTAGGAGATAATGTTTAACTAGCTGGGAGAGCTATAAAGATAAGGGAAAAAACAGACCACACTTAGAAGCACAGGTTGCACCACGTGTCTTAGCATGGATAACTTACCTTTAGGTTAACTCAAGTCTTTGAGTGTGGTTGTCAGTTTGGAACATTTGTTCCTATTAGGAGGTTAAAACTTCAGTATTTGAAGATGTACATAGTTTTGTGTGTTAGTATTAGGTAATAGGTTTTAGGTGGCATTAGATTTTTTTTTGAGAGCTTTCTATAAAGAAAAATGTTTTGTAAGATGTGACATAGGCTCAACTGGATATGACAAGAAACAACTGTATAAAAGATCAAACTTCCAAACAGTGTTGGCATGCAACACAAAAGCTGGAACTTGACAATTAACAAAAAAGCTGTTAAACATAAAAGGTGGGACTAATAACTTTTTAATATAATAATGTTTTCTGTAATATCTTTAAAAGTCAATGGAGTACTGAACTATATTAAAAATGTAGAATGCAAATAGCTATGTCACAGGAGACACACTTGGAAAGAACTAAACATGTGAATTTGATAAAGAAAGGTTTTTGGGATTGTTATTCAGCAGAATACCTGGGACAAAGGAAAAGAGGAGCATTTATACTAATTGCAAGAGGAGCTCTGATAGTGATAGAAGATGATAAAGAAGATAATAATGGTAGATTTGTAGTACTAAGGGGTTATTGGCAAGGGAGGAGTATTACACTGGTATGTATTTATATTCCACCTAAGACTGCTATAATAGAGCTTAAGAAAATTCTGAGAGAAATAATCAGCTTTCAGCAAGGGATGTTACTTATAGATGGGGAATGGAATTTGATTTGCAACAGTGAAGATGTGCCTGGAGGAGGACCAGAAGGGAAAATATAACAAAGGAGAGTAGAGTTTTGAAGAAATTTATGAAAATATTTGGCATGTAAGATGTGAATTCAGTACTAGGAGTTTGGAGTGAATTTACATATTATTCCCCAAGATACAAAAACTGGGCTAGGCTAGACAGAATTTACATTTCATAGAAACATGTGCATTTAACTGAAGGCTTTGATATATACCCAATAACTATTTCAGAGCATGCGCCAATAATAACTAAAATAGAAGCAAAGGGTAATGAAATAAAAATGAGACACAGGTGCTTTTTCACCTGTCTGTTGAAAAGAAAGGAATTTAAGGGATGAGTAGTGGAAATTATTCAGGAGCTATTACAGAAGATAGAAATTTCTACGGAAAATATACCTAGGGAGTGGGATAAAATTAAAGTGGAGTTTAAAAATAGGGTGGAGATAAAAGAAGGGAAGATATGGTTAAGAAGTAACAAGAATTATTTAGAGGAATTGACAAATGTTAAAGTATTGCAAAATAGGGGGAATCTCACAGAACAAGAAGAAGAGCCACTGCAGAATGCTAAATAGAAAATAAGGGATTATCTTGACAATGTGCATGCATTTAGAAACATTGCTGTTAAGCAACTTTTTTATAACAACTGTAGAGCACAAAAACCTTTAGCATAATGACTCAGGCAACAGAAAGTAGAAAGGGCTGCCACCAAGCTTAGAAAGCCTATAACAAGGAAGATAGCAGGAAATCCTGTAGAATTATCAAAAATATTTTGTAAATTCTATAAAAGTCTGTATAAAACAGAAAAATAAGGAAACTATGAAAAGATACAAATGGAAATGTTTATGGAAGAATTAAATACACCAAGGTTAGAAGTAAATGAGGCTCAAATACTAACAGGAGAGGAGACCATGAGATACAAATGGTGATGTGATGTATAACCAATCTACAGAAAAGTCCCCAGGAATAAATAGCATTCTTGTGGAAGTTTGGAAGCTAAGAGGGAAAAAACTGATAAAGATCTAGAAGGTTTTGTTTTACAGTATTTTAAGAGGAGGAGAAGTACCAACATCCTGGAAGAAAATGATGGTGGTGGTAATACCTAAACAGGGTAAAGACCCATCAGATCAAGCTTCATACAGGCCCATTTTAATACTAAACCATGATTATAAAGTGTTTATGTCTATAATGGCTATAATAATGGCAAAAGTGATCCCAAAACTGATAGCTATGGAACAATGTGGTTTTGTGGAGGGGAGGCAAAGATTTGACAACATTAACAGAACATTAAAAAAGAAAAGAATACCTCCAACAGGAAAACAATGGGAACTTCCTTAAGCAGCAAACGTTCAAAAAGAAATAAAAAGAAGTCCCAATAGCCAAGGTGGTTGAAATAAAACTAATTTAATAACACAGTAAGCGCTTTCAAACACAAAGTTCTTTGTCAGACTGTATAAGATAACACCATCAAAATCAAAAATTTAAATAGTTACACAGCCAATAAGAACATCCAAACAATCATCCATGTAAATCCCTGTATTTCAGAACAGGCTTTAAAGAGACCCTGTCATTTAACCCTGGTTTCCTATCAGCACAGAACTTACAAATCCAATAAAGTTCCCTTTCTTCCATAAAATTACTATAGTCACCACCTCTTGGTCCCTTGTAGACTATTTCCACAACTTTAAATTTAAAGTAGTGTAGAGAGCTTAACTCCAGTACATGTCTAGCAAGAACACTTGTTAAATCAGCCTTCTTTATAGCATATTTCTGTTCACGAATTCGCTCATACAACATTCTGTTTGTTTTGCCCAAAAAGAAACTTTCACATGCTGTGCATGTTGCTAGATAAATAATATTCCTAGTCTTACAATGTGCATTTAAATTAAACACAAACTCTTGTCTAGAAGCTGGATGTATCAATACATTTTGTGTTTCTATAGATGGGCAGTGTTTACAATTTCCACAGGGAAAAGTACCATAAGTTTAATGTTCAGCAGGCATATCACCTTGAGCATGCTTATAATCCCTATAGCAAAGCAGTCGTTTCAAAGACTTTTTATTTTTATAGGTATAAAGGGGTTTCACACCCACAATATGTCTAATGCTATTATCCGTAGTCAGGATACTCAAATTTGCATCCACCACATGTCTAATCTGCCTAAAATCACTTGCATATGGTAAAACTAGTGGCACATTATTAGGCTTCCTAGTTACAGAATGATATTCTTCAGCAACCCTATCAGAAAAATAGTGAAAGGCTGAAGTGGACCTCAGAGTTTTAACATCTTCCCTCATGGCTTTTATTTCTCTAGCACTATAACCCCCGGATGCAAAATCATTAGAAAGTCTCTCAAGGTTATTAACAAAGCCTTCATCTGTGTTATTCAAGCAAGAGATTTTCACCCCCTGAGCTTTCATGATGTTCCTGTATACGTGAGAGGGGTGCATACTATCACGCTTAAGGATGTTGTTTTTCCTACAAGGATTCCTGTAAAGCCTGGTCACAAAATTTCCCATTGTGTTCTTTATCACTTGCACATCTAAGAATGTCACTTCTGTAGATCATACATGACAAGTAAATCTCAAACAGGAAGTATTAGTATGTAGATAGTTGACAGAGGCTGATAACTGAAGCTTATTTCCATCCCAAAGCAGAACCATATCATTAACAAGCCTCCTACAGAACAACAATGAAGGTTTGTATATACTATTAAAAACAAATTGTTCTTCCCGTTGAGCCAATACCATGTTGGCGTAGCTATTGGCACATGAAGTGCCCATAGCTACGCCAACTTTCTGCAGATAGTATCCATCTTGAAACAAAAAAACATTACTTTTATTTCAACCGCCTTGGCTATTGGGACTTTTTTTTTATTTCTTATTAACAGAACATTGATGATCCAGACAGAAGCAGAATGTAAGAAAGTGCCACTGTTGTTGAAGGGTCCTGATGCAGAGAAATTATTGGACAGATAAGTGTTATCAAATAATGTTTACTAGTTCAATAATGAATGGTTTTACTGTGTAGTGCATTTTGTAAGATATTATAGTGAAGCACTTTCATATGTATTACTGGAGAGATTCTTTTTCTGTGTCTTTCTTTCTTTCTGATACTAATTGGGGGTACACCTTTAAGCTTGGGTAGAATTTTGTAGCAATTGGTGTATATTAATTGAAATTTATTAGCACATTTAAATGATGGGATATAAAAAGGCTGCTTAAATTGCACTGTTTTATTCCTTGAAGGCTTGTGTAGCCAAGGTACCACTAGAATTAAAAATACAGAAAAAGCAGCTTAATCCTTTTGCTTTTTGACTTCAGTTTTTGGGGGATAATTCCTTGTTCCCTTTTGGGATTGTTGGTTTACTTGAATATGTCTTTGGAAGGAGCATCTGTGATTTCTGGGGTGTTTAAAACCCAAGCTGATATGGAAAGATTGTGGTGTACAGAAATGTGGAAAGAAAGAGATGATAAATTGGTCAATAATGATCCATGGTCCATGGGATTGGAGAGCCGAGTAGATGAGAGGTATGAGCAGTTTGAGAAATTATTTAAAAAGGTAGTTTCCTTATATTGTGATATAAGACTGTTGAAGAAATGTGTCAAAATGAATATTACTCCAAGGGGGTTAAGAGTGGACGGCTGCCAGCATTTGACTTTTCAGAAGATGAAATAGATTTGTTGGAGGAGTGGAAGGCAGTGTCTTTCTTGTGCACCATAAACTGGCTTAAAATCCTAATAAAAAGGAATATCCATGCCACTGTATAACTGCAGGAAGTATTGCTAGCAGAGACATCTGAAAATACCTTTTCCAGCAAACTTCGTGAAATTAAGCTTAGAGTGGCCAAGGATGAGTCGGAAGTTGTTGAAAGAAAGAAAAAGAAGCTAAACTGAGATATCAATGACTATAGCAGCGGTATAATTTTCTCTTAGCAGTGAAAGGATGGAAGGCAGCATATGAATCAGGCCAGTAGAAAAAGTATATCACGTTCAGGTCCTTCCTCTCATGATACATCCCTCTCATCAGGTGAATTGGTGTCCAACGGCCGGAAGTGTTTCATTCGAAGATGTGAACAAAGCGGCTGGTGGGCCCCTTCAAACTGAGGATATGGAGAGTATTGAAAGACAAAATCGGGGGAAAGGAAGGGGAAGAAGATTCCAGGGAAAGGGGAAAAAATTAAACTGTTCTTCCAGACAGAGTAAGGTATGTGCTGCTTATGATATAGACAGTACATTCCCTGTATACACTTTCCCTCAGTCTTTTTCTGTTGAAACCTGAAATTCTGAAAGAACTGTTGTTAATGCCATTTCCAGTAAGACCGTAGAATGTGCTTTTCCAGCACCTTGTGTAGTCAATATGGCTGGTGATGATAATGCAGTGGATTCGGTGCTAACAATTAACCAAAGGAGGAATGTTAATAGTGACATGTCTACAGTAAAAACATTAATTATTGTGAATTTATTGGATTTGCTGTTAACAGATGAAGCAGTGAATGTCCTCCTTAAAGGTAGCAAGTTTGTTCCAACATTTTTTCCTACGCTTGCTGATGTGTTGGGCAAAGTTAAGAAATTTTGCAGGAAACTACATTTGAAGGTATTTTTTGCAAAAAAGGGGCAAAGTGATGTCCATGTTGTTGTACCTAATGATGAACATGGGGAGCGCTCACTGCTAAATATGTCAATTTATGGTAACCCATTTATGGACTGGGACAATGTTTTGGATGTGGAAACTGATACTGATTCTGACTTGTTCAATGATGAAAATATCTTTTTTTCTACTGGATATGGTAAATTGAATGTACCTAAGATTCCTTTTGTTAGTTCTTTTGTACCCCCTAAAGTTTCAAGTGCAGTTAATGTGTTTGAGAATGCATTATGTAAACAAATTGAAGTTGCCTATAGCCAGTTTGTTAAACATTCAAAAGTTTGGAATTTAAACAAGGAGCAATGGTTGGCCTTAAAGCAGCTATGTGGTTTAACTGCAAAATATGTATTTACACAAGCAGACAGGGGGGGGACTGGGTCATAATGGCAAGAAATGATTATAACCGTATGGTATTTGATTTGTTGTCTGATAATACAGTTTATAGAAAATTGCATTCTAATCCTGTAAAGGAATTCAATGAGGGCCTATTTGAACTATTGGAAAGGGGAGAAAGGTTGGGATTTTTTGATCGAAAAGATGTTAAAAAACTATATGTTAAGAATTCTAAGGATGACAAATTTTTCGCAATCCCCATGTTGCATAAATCATTAACTAAACCCCCTGGAAGACCAATAGTCTCGAGGGTGGGGGCATTCTTGCAAAATTTAGGCATCTTTTTGGATTCTCATTTGAAAGTGTTTCTTCCCAGAATTCAGTCACATATTAAGAATACTGCCCATGTCCTAGAATGCATTGGTAAAATTCAATGGAGTTCTGACTATTATTTTGCTTGTGTAGATGTAAAATCACTTTACACAAATATAAAAATAGAAAAGGGCTTAAAAGCAATTGTAAAAACATTGGGTGAGGGCCCTAAAACTGCTTATCTATGTCAGCTTTTGGAATATGCTTTGACACATAACTATTTTGTTTTAGAAGTTTATTATTTGCAGTTAGAGGGAACGGCAATGGGAGCGGAGTTTGCCCCATCTTATGCTATATAGTTTATGGCTTTTTTTCAAAATATGTTTATTTATCCAAGTTTTGTCAAGAACAATGTAATTATGTTTAAATGCTTCACTGATGATTTGATATTTATGTGTAGGGGTGATCAATGTGAATTTAAAAATTTCATGAGCAGAGCATATTAAGCCAGAACTCTTTTGGTTTAGAGTTAACATATAGAGTTAATGATAGAATTATGCAATTTTTGGATGTGAATTCTATGTAGATATAAATGGGAAGTTACAATATAGGCCCTTTCATAAAGCAACTGCTGCAGATCATTTTTTGGAAGCTAGCAGTGCACATCCTTTGCATTTGATTAAATCTTTACCTTATGGGGAATTCAAGAGAACTATGACAAATACTTCTGACAATAAGGTCCTGGAAAATGAATTCATTTTGGTGAAAAATAGATTATGTAAGAGAAGTTACAAAGATGTGTATATTCAGGGAGCTTTGAACAAAGTCAGAGGGGTGGTGAATAAAAGTTGTGATCTGAGAAGTCCCAGGGTTCATCAGAAAATCCACAAAGCTAAAGAAATAGTAAAAGTGGAGTCTATATTTTATGTAACTAAATTCTTACCCTTTTTGGACACATTAAGAGAGTTGGTTAACAAATTATGGCCATTGATTTATAGGGATGAAATGGTGGGAAATTGTTCCCAAAAAAAGTAACTTTTTCATATGGCTGATTCAGTAACTTAAGGAAACTATTGAACCAAAAAACACAGAATATAGTGGTGAAGAGGCTGGGAGCATTCCCCTGTGGAATGTGTAAAGTATGTAAAAGAATAAAAAATCTGGATGGTTGGATAATTAATGGAAAGAAGTTTTGGATAAAAAATGAGTTTAAATGTGACTCATGTGGGGTTGTCTACATCATTGGGCATGGATGTACACCCACAATGTGGTATACAGGACAAAGAGAAAAGTAAAGATAAGAATATTAGAACATTTGGGACATGTTAGGAATAGAAGACTGGAGAGTCCAGTGGCTCAGCATTTTTGTACAATCCATGGAGGAGATGCTGACAGCTTCTTCTTCAGTGTTCTGGCCCAACCCTTTGGATGTCAAAATACAGGGGGAGATGAATTTAGACGTAGACTGTTAAGGTTAGAAACTAAAATTATTGTGAATTTGGGAACTTTGTTCCCCCATGGGTTAAATTTGGAAATAAATTGGAATGTTTAAGGGAATTATAGGATTTAGAATGAGTAATAAGCAGAAATGTGAAAACAAATAAACAAGAAAATGGTATGAGGAACAGCAATAATAGTGAAAAGTGCAATAACGGGTTAGTTACATGTAAACTATTGAATGAAAATTAAAAAATAAATAAATACATTTAGAATAAATATAAGTATTGAATAGAAGCATTTCATAGAATTAATATTAATTTGTTATCAGTTAGTGTTTACTAGTTCAATAATGAATGGTTTTACTGTGTAGTGCATTTTGTAGGATATTATAGTGAAGCACTTTCATATGTATTACTGGAGAGATTCTTTTTCTGTGTCTTTTTTCTTTCTGATACTAATTGAGGGGTACACCTTTAAGCTTGGGTAGAATTTTGTAGCAATCGGTGTATATGAATTGAAATGTATTAGCACATTTAATTGATGGGATATAAAAAGGCTGCTTAAATTGCACTGTTTTATTCCTTGAAGGCTTGTGTTGCCGAGGTACCAGAAGAAGTAAAAAATAAAGAAAAAGCAGCTTAATCCTTTTGCTTCCTGACTTCAGTTTTTTTGGGGGGGAGAATTCCTTGTTCCCTTTTGGGATTGTTGGTTTACTTGAATAAATCATTGGACAGAGTAAAGTTGGACTTTATCATCATGGCATTAGAAGCATTTGTATTCCCTGATAAAATTATAAGGCTGATTAGGATATATGAAGGATCGGTGGTGAAACTTACAGTGGGTGGGTTCCTATCTGATAATTTCTGCTTGAGCAGAGGAACCAGGAAGGGGTGTCCTCTTTCCCCTTTGTTATTTGGATTATTTTTAGAACCACTGACAAAGAAAATAAGGGACTCAGAAATTAAAGGATACAGTTGGTAGGGTAGTCAAGAAAAGCTAGCTCTATTTGCAGATGATATTATTTTATACCAGATTAACCATGAAAGGACAATATAGAGTTACAGAACATTTTGAGACAGTTTCATATCTTCTTGGGACACAAAATGAATGCAGCTAAAACAAAGGTAAGAGTGGCAAATTATGTATCCACACACCAATCGGTTCAGCAATTTCCATATTTATGGAGACATGATAAAATTAAGTATTTAGGAGTATGGATTAAAAATGATTCTGGTGTGGCAGCTAAGGATATGTGGGAAAAGACTAAACAAAAGCTAATTTAAAAACTCAAAAATTGCAATCTCTGTTATAAGAATATGGACGATAAAATACAAGCAGTTAAAATGTTTTTAGTCCCTTTAGTCTAATACACAAGTCAGGATTATTTTTTATTAACAAGAGGAGAAACTGTGGACAGGAATTAATAAAGAGCTAAAGGATTTTATCTGGGAGGGGAAGACAGCAAGTGTCAAGTGGGATAAGCTGATTCTTCCAATAGAACAAGGTGGATTGGAATTATCCAGTCTGATGGGGTATTTCAGAATTACACACTTAAGGCTCCTATACATAGCACAAGCAGAAACCTATAATTAAAAGTGGAAAGGGATGATGATGAAACAGGAGAGAAGCTCAAGAAACAAGGAGAGACTGTGATTTGGAATGTAGACCTTTAAGGAGAATAACAGTAATCATATAGAATATTATATTCATAAAGTAGCAAAAAGTATTCTAAGAATTAAGTCACCTCAAGAATGGAGAGAGGAGATTCTGACAATAGGGATGACTGCAATTAGGGATATAGACAACAGGCAAGATGGGGCTTGAATTTATTGGAGAAAACTGGCAAAGGAACTGGAACCAATGTATTGGGAGCAAATAACTAGAGAGAGAAAGGCAACAGAATGGGGAAATGCCAAGAATTTATTTGGACTGCAGGTTAGTGATTGCCTTCCCTATCAAGGACTGATATCAGAATATAGGCAAACAGAAAGAAATGGGAGTCCTAAATGACAGACCAGCACTGGTAGATTTTTAATAGAATATAGAACAGAAGTTGCTATTAATAAAGGAATAATTAGTAGAACCTATAAAGTATTGCATGATAACTATAAGAATCAATCAGAGAAAGTTAAAAAGGATTGGGAAGAGAGATTGGAAAAGCAATTAATAAAGAAACAATGGGAGGTATATGCTTGTTTCCCAAATATGCAACACAATCTAGAAGATATAGGATTTTTGCTTGGAAATGTTTACATATATTTTTTATACCCCAAGTAGACACCAGAGAATTTTTCTTCAGGTAGATAGCAAATGATGGAGGTGTGATGGGGAAGAAAGAGGTAATTGGGAACATATTTTCTGTGAGTATTATGAGTTGGCAGACTTTAAAGATTTGTAACCTCAGGACATTCTGGCATAAAAATCACTATAATGAGAAATAACACTTACGCACCCCATGAGCATCTCAGCTCAGGCTTCTTTTTCTCTTACCACTTTACTTCACCAAGAAGCAGCCTTCCACAACTAATAATTCCACAACTATTGTAAGTTGAACAAAATACAAAAATTGGAGACATATAAATAATTAATAAAAAATCCTTTTATTCTGAGCTAAGCACTTTCATCTCAATACACAACATAAACTTCATCAGAGATAAAAATCAGCTTAGACCACTTCAGTTAAATACTAATTCATTTCTTTAAACATCCAAAAAAAGTCATTGACATTTAGAAGCATCATCCCTGGTTCAAGAACCACATACACTTTTCTATTTAGTTCTTGTAAGATACCCCCAGTAAATTAATTTCTATTTGTAAAATATCTAGTCTATCTACTGTTACGCTTAGCAATAAAAATTAATAAACATCTCTAAAAATTAAAGATTAAAAAATAGAAAATTGTCTTCCCTCTGTTTTAACATACTGTACAGAGAAATCATACTGTACAGAGAAATCATGTAATTTAAATTGGGCTTGTGTCTGGCATTAAGACATAATTGCCGCATCAGTTCTTTATGCTGCAGTCTTAGTTCACTGCTTCTACCTCTTAACAGTCAAAACCAATTTATCTATAATAAAAAATATATTTTTTGGATCTATATTAAATCAGTGAATGCTTAAAATAGCAAATGCTGATTTTATCGACCCTTTAAGAGCAAAACCTGACAATCCTGAAGACACAAAACAGCGATTGTTTTCCCAGTGAAAAAAAAAACGCTGGGCTGTTTTTGGGACTTTGCCATTTCCTCCACTGTGGTGCGATCTCGGAGTTGGTATATATATAAGTAGGGGGGTGTGGGGGTGAAGCTCCCCAATTTATTTTGTGTTTTGAACTTTTTTTTTTTTTTTTTTTTTTTTTTTTTAGTGTAACAGTGATTTTTTTTCCCTGGGAAAAAAATTGCTGTTCCGTGTCTTCGAGATTAAACGGTTTCGCTCTTAAAGGGTCGATAAATCAGCATTCACTATTTTAAGTGTTCACTGATTTAATATAGACCCTTTTTTTAAAAGCCAAACAGCCTAAAGGATGTTTACATACAGCTTTAATTTGTTTTCCTTTTTTAATATCATATATATGCTCATAGATTCTTTCTTTTAATGTCTGCATCATTTTAACAATATAATAACACTGACAGGAAATACAATTAGTTATATATTCTACCATTTTTGATTTACACTTACGTCTACCGGGATACGTTAAAGTTTTATCAAAAGCGTATAGTATTATATTCTTAAGACTGACACCTTTTTTGTACATTTATTTTAGGATACATTCTTAATTTTTGTTTATATTCCAAAGGGAATATAATTTCCCATGTCTTCTTTATAATATATTTTACCTAGTTGATTGTGTTCAACTGTCATTGCACCTATTTTTTTTCCTTTTTTATTGTATTTTCTTTTATTTTTGTTACTATAAGTTATGTTTCCTATAGTAGGATGGGGATGCTCAGTAAGTCCTTCCCCAAATTAGGAGCAAACTTCCCACTTCTTCCTTTCATATCATCATTTTAAATCAGATAATGTTATAAATTCTAAGATGTCAAGATGTGGCACCTGCAAGTATTGTAGATACAGTAATGATTGACTGTACATTGTTGTAGAAGGTTTTGGTAAAACTTCAACATTTCCTGATAGAGGTAATTATAAATTGAAAATGGTGCTATATATAGCTAATTGTATTTCCTGTCCATGTTATAGCATTGGTAAAATGACACAGCCATTAAAAGAAAGAATCTATGAGCATATATATGAAATTAAAAAAGGAAAATAATGCAGCACTATATGTAAACATTCTTTAGACTGTCCGGCTTTTAAAAACCTACTGGGCAAGCAAATTGGTGTAACTACGGCAATGATTTTTTGAGCTATGACATTGAATCAGATTTGTCTAGACATAGTAAAGCCTTCCTGAGTCTAATTATGGTGGCTGTCAAAAAAGCAATTACTAGAAAATGGAAATCAGTCTAAACCAACTGTAGTAGAAGTAGTGAATATAGTAACAGAGATAAAACAATTGGAATTTGGATCATTAAAAAAAGGTAGAAGCAAATTACATAGGAAAAAATGAAAATTATGGGAATAATACATACGGGGAAGAATGAGATTTAAAAGATGGTAGAATGTGAATGAGTGATGTAATGCTTGACTGACAATCATTGGGTAGGTTATAAGTGATATATAATGTTTGCAACTAAAATTGTGTCAGTATGGTTCATAGGTTCATAGGTAGGTACTAGGCTATTGGCCCAAGGGCCTATGTAAGCCTAGCCAACAAGATTCCCTGGCTTACGCCACCCAAGAAAGTTATTTTCCTGTGCCACTGTCGAGCAGAGACACAGAAGTGATCCCCGGGGTGTATTTCCTATTTCCCACCCACTCATTAAGATTTTTCTTGAAGAGTGCTAATGAAGAACTTTGCTTGACATAGATAGGTAGCCTGTTCCAGAGTATGGGAAGTCTCTGGGACAGGAATCTATCCCTGCAGCATGTCCTGTTTATTGTGGTGACAAGGTTTAGGTCCCTAGAGCGTGTAGCTCAGAGGGATTGGGATTTCTTTAGGTGTAGCATGTCCAACAGCTCTGAGTTTGACATAGCTTTATATGTTAGGCAGAGATCACCTCGGAGTAGGCGATATGCTATGGAGTAAAGCTGGCATTTTTTGAGGCGGTCAGTATAGGGCATTTGTTTGAGGCCAGTAATCCTCTTTGTGAGGTACTTCTGTGGCCTTTCCAGCTGCTGCAGATGTCTTGTGAGTTACATTCCAAAAGGGGTGTTGTACTCTATAATGGGTCTAATGAGTGTCGAATAGAGGGGAATAATGACCTCTTTTTTCCTGGATGAGAAACCTTTTATGATGAGGTGTGCCATGTAGAAGGATATCCTGACTACTGTGGCGATGAGACTATCAAAGGAGAGAGTACTGTCCACCTGGTTCCCAAGGTCTATTATCACACATTCGGTGTTATGTAGATTGCTGCCTATGTGGTAGTTCATGGGTACAGAGTTTTTACTAAAGGGGATGACACTGCACTTTTTGGCATTGAGCTTGAGGCCATGGCTCTGACACCAGGCATCTGTCTCAGTGAGGCCCTTCTGTAGGATGTCCACATCATTTGACTATGGCTGCTAGTTTGCAGTC
Source organism: Protopterus annectens (assembly GCF_019279795.1). Taxonomy (NCBI): domain Eukaryota; kingdom Metazoa; phylum Chordata; order Ceratodontiformes; family Protopteridae; genus Protopterus; species Protopterus annectens. The sequence goes on along the minus strand of NC_056734.1, from coordinate 550,568,672 downwards.
ATCTGTGAACTTCATTAGCCAGAGGCCTTCTGTATTAGCCTGTACTTCAGAGAAGTAGATATCAAACAGGAGAGGTCCCAGGACGGAACCCTGTGGTACTCTACTTGCCACTGCTTTGAGGTCAGATTTGGAGTCTGCAGCTTTTACAGTGTGGGTTCTGTCAGTGAGCCAGTTGGCAACCCATCTTGTGATGCAGGGATTTATACCTAGTTTAGTGAGTTTAGCTATAATTCCAAAATGGGGTATGGTATCGAAAGCCTTGGCAAGGTCAAGATAGGCTGTGTGAACCACCTTACCCTCATCTACGGCTTTGGTGACTGCCTCAAAGAAGTTGCTCATGTTCAGGAGGCATGATCTGCCTTTCACAAATCCGAACTGGGTGGGATCCAGAGTTTGGAGGTTACCAATGTCTTTTTTTATGAGTTCCATGATGATACGTTCCATGGCCTTGCAGACCAGGCTCATCAGGCTAATAGGTCTATAGTTCCCGGAATCAATGGTGGCTCCCCCTTTGTGGAGTGGGATAACTGTTGCTGTGTGTCATTCAGTGGGCACAAAGCCTGATGCAAGGCTATTATTGAAAATGGTGCTTAAATAGGGAGCCAGTTTGTTCTGAAGTTCATGTAAAACGCAGCCTGGGATGTTGTCTGGTCCCATGGATGCTGTGTTTTTGGCTTTAGAGAGTGCAGCTTTTACCTGCGTAGTTGTGATTACAGGGACTCTGCATTCTTTCTGTATAGATATGGGCCCTTTACGGGGTGAGGGGGGGGGGGTAAAGTTAGCACTGAACCTATCTGCCAGGATGTTGGCAATATCAGTTGGTTCTGTAATTTTCGTGCCGTTGTGCTGTAACTCAGAGCAGATCTGGGTGTTGCCATCGAGATTCTTGACATAGCTATAGAATGCTTTGTGGTTGTCCTTAGAATTAGTGGTGATTTTGTTTTCATAGCTAGCTTTGGAGGATCTTATAAGGGATCTCAGCTTCTTACTGAGGCTGACCAGGGATCTCCTCCAGTCATGGGATTTTACTCTCTTTTGCAACCGTTTCTTCCTTCTGTTGTACAGTTTGTTTATGGCAGGGGACCACCAGATTGGCTTCCTTTTTTTGGAGGATAGCATCTTGGTTCTGTTTGGGATAGCGCGATCCATGCACTCGTGTAAGTGCTTATAGAGTGCATTTGTGTAGGATTCAGCAGTTGTAACTGTATTGTCCATCTGCATGGGTGTCATGAAGTTCACCACTTCTGTCTTAAGGAGCATGAAGTTGACTTTGGAGAAATTTTTTACCATGGTTTCCTTAATGGGGGGTGGGGGAGGGATGTGGATATCAAGGGTGATTAGCTTATGGCTGGATTTGACCAACGAGGAGTTGACTTAAGGTGTGGAACACCTGTCACTCATGTTGGTAATGACTAGGTCTAGGATATTGTTGTCCCTGGTGGGGGTGTGAATAAGTTGATCCAGGGCATTGGAGTTTAAGAATTCCAGAAAGCATTGGGCTAAGGAGTTGGTACATGAGTAGTTTTCCCAGTTAATGGTGGGGTAGTTGAAGTTGCCCATTATTAGGGTGTTTGGTTGAACCCTAATATTTTCCAGTACATCAAGAAAAGAGGAGTGGGAATCCTGGGTATGGTGGGGGATCTGTAGCAAGCTACAATCTGGATTGCAGTTTTGCTCAGAGTTAGTTGCACTTGGATAACCTCGGATGCATTATGCTGAGCAACTAGCCTGGAGGTGTGGATATCCTTAATGAATATGGACACACCTCCGCCTTTGGTGTTTCAGTCCAGGTTACATGGCCGAAAAGTGTGGTATGAGTTATAGCCTGGTAGTGCAGGGGTGCTCTCTGGAGCCTTGAACCAAGTCTCAGTCACTGCACAGATATCAATGTTCTCCATTTTAAGGAATACCTCGAGTGAGTGCATTTTGAGATTTAGACTTCTAGCATTGAGTAGCATTACCCTCAGTTCTTGCTTGCCTATTCCTGTTACGGTGGTGAATTTCTTATTTGAACCTTGCCTAAAAAAGGCACTATAGGGGCAGCAAGAGTCTTAGTTAGTATCCAGAATCCCAGGGGCGACAGGTGCAGGCCATCTGTGGCAAAGCATCGTGATCTGTCGACCATGTCATCCCAAGCAGACAGATACTGGATCCCTTTAGAATGACACCATAAGCTTAGTCAATTGCTGAAGTCAATCATTTTGTCCTTGTACTGCAGTATTATTCTGGGTGATGGCATAATGCTACTCAGGACTAGGGTCATACCTGCCTGGGCTACAAGATCAGAGAGCTCTTCCATGTCTCTTTTATTCATGTAGTCCAGGGAGGTACGTCTCAGATCATTCACACCAACATGGACAATGACAGAATCATATCTGTACTTGTTGTGGAGTGACCTGAGTGTGTGGGTTATGTGGCGGATCCTGGCACCCAACAGGCAGCTGACAGTAACCTTCTCCTTGTTTAGCTTGGTGAGTGGGACATCAGTGTGCCTGACTATAGAGTCACTTATGAGTAGTGTGTTGGGTACGTTGTTTTGCCTTATTGGCTGTGGTTGAGTGTCACAATGAGTCTGTGGGCTATGTGTCATTTGGGTTGTGTTTGGGGATGGAGGTTGCTTGCATTTCTGCTTTGGAGGTCTCTGTAGCTTAGACAGATTATTAATGAGAGCCTCCGTGAATGTTTTTGTGTTACTATGTGTGGATTTTGGTGGTGTAGATTTAGTGAGACTATGTGATGAGTGTGGTGTGGTGCAAATGTTTACCTTCTTCTCATGACTGTCAAGTTCAGTCTTGGTTGGAGAGAGCTTTACCTCCAGTTTGGCTAGATAAGTGCATCTCTCACAGGTTGTAGTGTTGGGTGGTAGGAGAGGGTTGTCTGTGTACATGAGGCAATTTCTACATTGCCTCAAGATGCCCAGATTCATCAGATAGACAGGCGAGAACACTGGGAGCTGATCCTTGGACATGCCTGAATAAAAAAATATTTTCCTCTAAGTGAGGAAAGTGAGTACAAGAGCTGTTTTTCTCTAAGCAAGTGAGAAAAGTAAGTACAAAAACTGTTTTCCTCTACGTAATGAGGAAGGCTGAGTGCTATAGTGATTAGTAGCTTATTTAGTGCTTACAAGTTCTGAACAAGTGCTGAGCACGAATAAGCAAATTTAAGTGCTAAAACTAAGAACCTGTATCTGCACTAGATGAGTTACAGGACAGTTTGTGATGTAAAATGCTTATAGCTGGGATTATGTCACTGTGGTTTGTTTTCATTTCTATAAATGTATGATTGCCTATGTCATCAGTGATAATTTAATAAAGATGTTTCTTGTTTAAAAAAACAATATTATTTACAAAAAAGACTGCAGCAAGTACTTGGTACATTTGTAGCATGCAGTTTGCTATAGCTTAAATGAAGAAAACATTTGTTTATTTTTTAAATTAAATCCCAAACTCTGTAGTGCCTATGCAGGCAGAGTATAAAACTGTAGCAACTGTTTGCATTTGTAGTAAGTAATTTGCTACAGTTTTGCAAAGAAAACATTTGTTTGTACTAAAACCTGTGAGCCATATCACTCTGTGCATGCAGGGTATGTTGTTTTTATATCACTCTGTGCATGCAGGGTATGTTGTTTTCCTTTCGGCTTTTACTGGTTAGGGGTCGCCACAGTGGACCTCCGGTCCGCTAATGATTGGTAGTAGATTTTTACGGTGCCGAGGTGCCAGCTCAACGCCCAACCTTCAACGAAGGCACAGCCATTCACACATGTTTTTCGAATGCTACTCGACTGTGGGGAGGACATGCAGACTCCACACAGAAGGTGCTCCAGCCGAGAATTGAACGGGAGAACCTCTTGCTGTGAGGTGACAATGCTACCACTGCACCACCATGGCTTCTGCACCAACTGTTTGCTACACTTGTAGCAAGCAGTTTTTTACAGTTTAAAAGAAGAAAACATTTTTTTCAGTCTAAAACCTGAGTGCCAAAGTGCAGGTGGAGTACAAACTATAACAATTGTTAATAACATTTGTAGCAAGCAGTTTGTTACAGTTTTAAAAAAGAAAATTGTTTTTTAAACTAAAGCCTGAGTGCTGTAGTACTACATGCAGGCAGGGTACAAATTGCAGCAATTGTCTTCTAAATTTCTAGCAAGCAGTTTGCATAGTTTAAAAGAATAAATTATTTATTTTTACTTCAGTGTGAGGAAGGTGGATCAGTTTTTTGGACAAGCATGGGGCACTAGTTGAGCCAGCTACACTTCTGGAAATGGTTATCCTTTGATATATTCCCTCACATTCAACTATTTAAATCCAACTTCAGTCTAATCTCCACTCCTTTAATAACTGGCTAAAAAAACAGAAGCTACACACAAACCTCTCCAAAATAAAAAGTATGATATTTGGAATCTCATAAAACTTGAAAAAATTGTTCCACAAAAATGGTTCCCCAATAGAAATAGACTTACCACCTGTCCCACTTTGTGAGGGACAGTCCCTTTTTGGGCAGTTGTGTCCTGCAAAAAAATTGTAAAAATGGCAAATGTCCTGAGATTTTAGGACAAAATCATTTCCTATATTTTATGTAATAGTTGCATAAAACAGTTATTCTGTTTTTATTATTTTTATTGTTTTTATTGCATAAAACAGTTATAACACTTAAATATTGTAAGAAACAGAATAAGCAACTACAATGCTATAAGAATAAGCTTTTATTCAGACAAAAAAGTTAAGTTCTGCCCTTTGTACTGGCCGTGGGTATGTTTTGGGCTGAAAAATCTGATATTTGTACCAAAAATGTACCACTTTGGGCATTTGAAAAGGTGGCAACCCTAAATAGAAACAACCATATCCTTTCAATATTTAGGTTTATAGCTAGATCAGTCACTTAACTTCCAAAACCACATTGAAAACAGCTTGAAAAAAGATCAGTTGTCTTTTATTGTGAACCTAGAAAATATTTCCTTTTCTTTCCAGACCAGCTACAGCTGCAACAGCAAAGGAGTCCTCCTTGAACAACTTAAATATGGAGTCCCTATCATAGCCATAACTTAAAAAAAAAAACTCATCCATTCTACAGTCCACTGGATATAAAATCTGCCAATTCAGGAACACCACTGCACCACCTTTTCCAAAGCCAAATAGCTACCAGTCACCTACAGAGTTGATCTAGTCCTAGGGGCTCTTCTTTTCAAGTTACTTGAACCAGATGCATCCCCACCTGTTGCAGCCATACTCCATAATAAAACCACCCCTACAACCTCTGTAATCTCTCTTAATTAATTCCCTCACACCAGACACACAAACCAAACTGCACTGTACTGACCATTCCTTCTTCACTCTTGCAAACAAACTCTGGTAATTCCTCACCATTACTTAAAAGAAGTTTCATCTCGGCCCACTTTGAGAGCACAACTCAAAATACACCTTCATCAAAAGTCTGACTGCAAGTGCTTTTCCTCTGGCCATCACCTAACTCACTCCACACTTACATCACTCCTACTTTGACCCTCTGTTCTCACTGGCTGCTTCACTCACATATTTATTACTAAAATTAATCCACTTTTGATTTTCTAGTTTGTTAATAATTACATACTTTTTTGTTGTTTATGGGATTCTCTACCTTCTGTGATTACTCCATGTTTGTGAATTTTGTTCTGTTTTATTTTCTTATGAATTTCTTGTGTATCTAAATTGTCTATTGTAATCAGTGTAGTACCCTGGAAAACAAATTAACTAATTAACTAACTGAATAAATAAAGCAGGACAGCACCCCAGTTTTAATAGGGAGGCTTTAAAGTAGTTAGCAATTTCATCTTAGATAAATCAAATCCCTTGGCAGAATTACACATAAAAGCTCAAAATGTAATAAATAAATGCATGAAAACGGCATAATAGTGTTATGCATGGTAGTTGTCAAATAATTCAGACGAAAATAATATGCATTTGCTTATTGGTGTAATAGTTAAGGTGTTTACCTCACAGATTCAAGGTACAGAGTTTGATTGTCACCTTTGAAAGGGAAATTAGCTAGGCTTAAAATGACACACAAGAGCAGTTATCCTAGTATGAACCTATGAATAATGAACTATTAGTAATGCCTGATAGAGAAGGTTGAATTTTTAGCTGATGACCACCTCTCCTTTAATAATTGTGAATTACATTCTGACAAGTCATAATGCAGTCTGCGTATATCTAGTTTATAATAGTCTGTCACAGGACAACAATAAGCAATGCAGGGTAGCCCTCTTAGTGCTAAATGATTCCAAATCCCAAAACCTTCATCAGGCGAGAGTTAAATAAGTACATTCAAAGCATTCCCATAGTAATTATGCACATATACAAATGGGTAAGCTGCAGGATAGAACTAAAGTCTGTATGTACAGTAGCAAAAGCTCACTGACTAGTCAAAAGTATATAAGGAAATAGAAAGTTCAGGCAGGGTCACCCAACATGTTGCTAAAAGTTGTTTAGTCACAAGTAACATAAGCATAGTTGGAGCAGCCAGTGCCCTGGGTTGGTACTATGAGCCAAATCTCCACATTGGCTTATTACAGTTAGAGCTATGCCCCCCCCCCCCATTAAACTGGAAAAAGAAAACAGATATTCCTTCTACTGGCACACCAATCAGGTGCAGGACATGCCCACCCCTCATGTCCCTGACATTCAGGTCCCATTTCTGTGCCCTGCCTCCAACCCTCATTCAACTTATTTCATTTAAAAAAAGTCTTCTTTTCAACTGTAGCAGTTGCTACAGTTTATACCCTGCCTGCAGAGACCACTATGGCACTCATGTTTTTGTTTTAAAAAATCTTTTTAGATAGTAGCAAAGTTCTTGCTACAAATGAAGGGAATGGTTGTTACAGTTTATACCCTGCCTACATGGAGCACTACAGCACTCATGTTTTAATTAAAAAAAAAACTTCTATATAAATTGTAGCAAACTGCTTGCTACAAATGTAGGGAACAGTTGCTACAGTTTATATCCTGTCTGCATAGACTGCTATAGTGATCAAGTTTTAGTTAAAAAGAAACTGTAGCAAGCATTTGTGCAGTTTAGACCATACATGGAGCACTACAGCACTCAGGTTTGATCGCAAATGTAATATCAGCTTTTAAAAGCCAATATTGCATTAAAGAGAGATTGGGATGAGCTGATCATGCCCCAACACTTTGTGCCCAGGGCAGTTGCCCATTTCCACCCGCCCTAGCTATGCTACTGACAGGTAATTAAACTTTCCATATGAAAATGCCAAAACTGAATTAGCCATAGTGCTGAAAGTTAGATCAGATTTATATTTGAAATGAGCTTCACTACAAGCCCTGGGTATTATGGGATTAACCAGATAAACTGCTAGCCTTCAGATTAATGAAATATTATGAGAAGGTCAACATCATATCACTAAATACCCTAGGAGGATCAGTTACCTCTCTAGATGTGACATTATTTGTATATTTTATTTTTCATAACAAAAGATCTTCCTAACAGTATGTGGAAACTAACCAGGCAGTCACCAGTACATAATGTGAGTAACAAAAGAGCAATAAGCTGCAATATGGTAGGGATAAAAAGCTACTTGTTATATATAAAGTTTGAGGTAAATTGCCTTAGGAAATAGAAGAAGTTAGTTCTGAAAATAATTTTAATGAGGTGGCCACTAGTCAGTCAAGAGGTTAATACAGTAGTTATTAAAAAAAAAACATGCACTCTAAGACTTTAACAGTAAGTCCCAGCATGTGACTAACTGGTTGCTAAAGCAATGTGAATAATGTGAATAACATTGTGTTACTAAGGCAACAGATGTTAAATTGCAATAAGTTAAATGTAATGCTCTTATATAATAATCCTTGCCAACTCTCCAATCATCCATCCATCCACAACACCTTTTTCCCATGGGGTCGGGGTGTATTTATTATCAAATCAGCACAGGAGAAAGTTTAGAATATTACAGCAGTTGTAAGGGTGGTCAATACCAATGACCATTAGCATTTGTCATTAAAGTAATTTTATTTGTTCTTTTG